>NC_143050.1:7132500-7200000 GCF_057628025.1 Oncorhynchus mykiss
ATAATATCTCTAATCTGTCCTATTACACTCCTGTATAATATCTCTAGTCAGTCCTATTACACTCCTGTTTAATATCTCTAGTCAGTCCTATTACACTCCTGTATAATATCTCTAGTCAGTCCTATTACACTCCTGTATAATATCTCTAGTCAGTCCTATTACACTCCTGTATAATATCTCTAGTCAGTCCTATTACACTCCTGTATAATATCTCTAGTCAGTCCTATTACACTCCTGTATAATATCTCTAGTCAGTCCTATTACACTCCTGAATAATATCTCTAGTCAGTCCTATTACACTCCTGTATAATATCTCTAATCTGTCCTATTACACTCCTATATAATATCTCTAGTCAGTCCTATTACACTCCTGTATAATATCTCTAGTCAGTCCTATTACACTCCTGTATAATATCTCTAGTCAGTCCTATTACACTCCTGTATAATATCTCTAATCTGTCCTATTACACTCCTATATAATATCTCTAGTCAGTCCTATTACACTCCTGTATAATATCTCTAGTCAGTCCTATTACATTTCTGTATAATATCTCTAGTCAGTCCTATTACACTCCTGTATAATATCTCTAATCAGTCCTATTACACTCCTGTATAATATCTCTAGTCAGTCCTATTACATTTCTGTATAATATCTCTAGTCAGTCCTATTACACTCCTGTATAATATCTCTAGTCAGTCCTATTACACTCCTGTATAATATCTCTAGTCAGTCCTATTACACTCCTGTATAATATCTCTAATCTGTCCTATTACACTCCTATATAATATCTCTAATCAGTCCTATTACACTCCTGTATAATATCTCTAGTCAGTCCTATTACACTCCTGTATAATATCTCTAGTCAGTCCTATTACACTCCTGTATAATATCTCTAGTCAGTCCTATTACACTCCTGTATAATATCTCTAGTCAGTCCTATTACACTCCTGTATAATATCTCTAGTCAGTCCTATTACACTCCTGTATAATATCTCTAGTCAGTCCTATTACACTCCTGTATAATATCTCTAGTCAGTCCTATTACACTCCTGTATAATATCTCTAGTCAGTCCTATTACACTCCTGTATAATATCTCTAGTCAGTCCTATTACACTCCTGTATAATATCTCTAGTCAGTCCTATTACACTCCTGTATAATATCTCTAATCTGTCCTATTACACTCCTGTATAATATCTCTAGTCAGTCCTATTACACTCCTGTATAATATCTCTAGTCAGTCCTATTACACTCCTGTATAATATCTCTAGTCAGTCCTATTACACTCCTATATAATATCTCTAGTCAGTCCTATTACACTCCTGTTTAATATCTCTAGTCAGTCCTATTACACTCCTGTATAATATCTCTAATCTGTCCTATTACACTCCTGTATAATATCTCTAGTCAGTCCTATTACACTCCTGTTTAATATCTCTAGTCAGTCCTATTACACTCCTGTATAATATCTCTAGTCAGTCCTATTACACTCCTGTATAATATCTCTAGTCAGTCCTATTACACTCCTGTATAATATCTCTAGTCAGTCCTATTACACTCCTGTATAATATCTCTAGTCAGTCCTATTACACTCCTGTATAATATCTCTAGTCAGTCCTATTACACTCCTGAATAATATCTCTAGTCAGTCCTATTACACTCCTGTATAATATCTCTAATCTGTCCTATTACACTTCTATATAATATCTCTAGTCAGTCCTATTACACTCCTGTATAATATCTCTAGTCAGTCCTATTACACTCCTGTATAATATCTCTAGTCAGTCCTATTACACTCCTGTATAATATCTCTAATCTGTCCTATTACACTCCTATATAATATCTCTAGTCAGTCCTATTACACTCCTGTATAATATCTCTAGTCAGTCCTATTACATTTCTGTATAATATCTCTAGTCAGTCCTATTACACTCCTGTATAATATCTCTAGTCAGTCCTATTACACTCCTGTATAATATCTCTAGTCAGTCCTATTACACTCCTGTATAATATCTCTAATCTGTCCTATTACACTCCTATATAATATCTCTAGTCAGTCCTATTACACTCCTGTATAATATCTCTAGTCAGTCCTATTACACTCCTGTATAATATCTCTAGTCAGTCCTATTACACTCCTGTATAATATCTCTAATCTGTCCTATTACACTCCTATATAATGTCTCTAGTCAGTCCTATTACACTCCTGTATAATATCTCTAGTCAGTCCTATCACACTCCTGTATAATATCTCTAGTCAGTCCTATTACACTCCTGTATAATATCTCTAGTCAGTCCTATTACACTCCTGTATAATATCTCTAGTCAGTCCTATTACACTCCTGTATAATATCTCTAATCTGTCCTATTACACTCCTGTATAATATCTCTAGTCAGTCCTATTACACTCCTGTATAATATCTCTAGTCAGTCCTATTACACTCCTGTATAATATCTCTAGTCAGTCCTATTACACTCCTGTATAATATCTTTAATCTGTCCTATTACACTCCTGTATAATATCTACATTCAGTCCTATTACACTCCTGTATAATATCTCTAGTCAGTCCTATTACACTCCTGTATAATATCTCTAGTCAGTCCTATTACACTCCTGTATAATATCTCTAGTCAGTCCTATTACACTCCTGTATAATATCTACATTCAGTCCTATTACACTCCTGTATAATATCTCTAGTCAGTCCTATTACACTCCTGTATAATATCTCTAGTCAGTCCTATTACACTCCTGTATAATATCTCTAGTCAGTCCTATTACACTCCTGTATAATATCTCTAGTCAGTCCTATTACACTCCTGTATAATATCTCTAATCTGTCCTATTACACTCCTGTATAATATCTCTAGTCAGTCCTATTACACTCCTGTATAATATCTCTAGTCAGTCCTATTACACTCCTGTATAATATCTCTAGTCAGTCCTATTACACTCCTGTATAATATCTCTAGTCAGTCCTATTACACTCCTGTATAATATCTACATTCAGTCCTATTACACTCCTGTATAATATCTCTAGTCAGTCCTATTACACTCCTGTATAATATCTCTAGTCAGTCCTATTACACTCCTGTATAATATCTCTAGTCAGTCCTATTACACTCCTGTATAATATCTACATTCAGTCCTATTACACTCCTGTATAATATCTACATTCAGTCCTATTACACTCCTGTATAATATCTCTAGTCAGTCCTATTACACTCCTGTATAATATCTCTAATCAGTCCTATTACACTCCTGTATAATATCTCTAGTCAGTCCTATTACACTCCTGTATAATATCTCTAGTCAGTCCTATTACACTCCTGTATAATATCTCTAGTCAGTCCTATTACACTCCTGTATAATATCTCTAGTCAGTCCTATTTCACTCCTGTATAATATCTCTAGTCAGTCCTATTACACTCCTGTATAATATCTCTAGTCAGTCCTATTACACTCCTGTATAATATCTACATTCAGTCCTATTACACTCCTGTATAATATCTCTAGTCAGTCCTATTACACTCCTGTATAATATCTCTAGTCAGTCCTATTACACTCCTGTATAATATCTCTAATCTGTCCTATTACACTCCTATATAATGTCTCTAGTCAGTCCTATTACACTCCTGTATAATATCTCTAGTCAGTCCTATTACACTCCTGTATAATATCTCTAGTCAGTCCTATTACACTCCTGTATAATATCTCTAGTCAGTCCTATTACACTCCTGTATAATATCTCTAATCTGTCCTATTACACTCCTGTATAATATCTCTAGTCAGTCCTATTACACTCCTGTATAATATCTCTAGTCAGTCCTATTACACTCCTGTATAATATCTCTAGTCAGTCCTATTACACTCCTGTATAATATCTTTAATCTGTCCTATTACACTCCTGTATAATATCTACATTCAGTCCTATTACACTCCTGTATAATATCTCTAGTCAGTCCTATTACACTCCTGTATAATATCTCTAGTCAGTCCTATTACACTCCTGTATAATATCTCTAGTCAGTCCTATTACACTCCTGTATAATATCTACATTCAGTCCTATTACACTCCTGTATAATATCTCTAGTCAGTCCTATTACACTCCTGTATAATATCTCTAGTCAGTCCTATTACACTCCTGTATAATATCTCTAGTCAGTCCTATTACACTCCTGTATAATATCTCTAGTCAGTCCTATTACACTCCTGTATAATATCTCTAATCTGTCCTATTACACTCCTGTATAATATCTCTAGTCAGTCCTATTACACTCCTGTATAATATCTCTAGTCAGTCCTATTACACTCCTGTATAATATCTCTAGTCAGTCCTATTACACTCCTGTATAATATCTCTAGTCAGTCCTATTACACTCCTGTATAATATCTACATTCAGTCCTATTACACTCCTGTATAATATATCTAGTCAGTCCTATTACACTCCTGTATAATATCTCTAGTCAGTCCTATTACACTCCTGTATAATATCTCTAGTCAGTCCTATTACACTCCTGTATAATATCTACATTCAGTCCTATTACACTCCTGTATAATATCTACATTCAGTCCTATTACACTCCTGTATAATATCTCTAGTCAGTCCTATTACACTCCTGTATAATATCTCTAATCAGTCCTATTACACTCCTGTATAATATCTCTAGTCAGTCCTATTACACTCCTGTATAATATCTCTAGTCAGTCCTATTACACTCCTGTATAATATCTCTAGTCAGTCCTATTACACTCCTGTATAATATCTCTAGTCAGTCCTATTTCACTCCTGTATAATATCTCTAGTCAGTCCTATTACACTCCTGTATAATATCTCTAGTCAGTCCTATTACACTCCTGTATAATATCTACATTCAGTCCTATTACACTCCTGTATAATATCTCTAGTCAGTCCTATTACACTCCTGTATAATATCTCTAGTCAGTCCTATTACACTCCTGTATAATATCTACATTCAGTCCTATTACACTCCTGTATAATATCTCTAGTCAGTCCTATTACACTCCTGTATAATATCTCTATTCAGTCCTATTTCACTCCTGTATAATATCTCTAGTCAGTCCTATTACACTCATGTATAATATCTCTAGTCAGTCCTATTACACTCCTGTATAATATCTCTAGTCAGTCCTATTTCACTCCTGTATAATATCTCTAGTCAGTCCTATTACACTCATGTATAATATCTCTAGTCAGTCCTATTACACTCCTGTATAATATCTCTAATCAGTCTTATTACACTCCTATATAATATCTCTAATTAGTCCTATTACACTCCTGTATATTATCTCTAATTAGTCCTATTACTCTCCTGTATAATATCTCTAATCTGTCCTATTACACTCCTATATAATATATCTAGTCAGTCCTATTACACTCCTGTATAATATCTCTAATCAGTCCTATTACACTCCTATATAATATCTCTAGTCAGTCCTATTTCACTCCTGTATAATATCTCTAGTCAGTCCTATTACACTCATGTATAATATCTCTAGTCAGTCCTATTACACTCCTGTATAATATCTCTAATCAGTCTTATTACACTCCTGTATAATATCTCTAATTAGTCATATTACTCTCCTGTATAATATCTCTAATCTGTCCTATTACACTCCTATATAATATCTCTAGTCAGTCCTATTACACTCCTGTATAATATCTCTAATCAGTCCTATTACACTCCTATATAATATCTCTAGTCAGTCCTATTACACTCCTGTATAATATCTACATTCAGTCCTATTATTATCCTGTATAATAACTCTATTCAGTCCTATTACACTCCTGTATAATAACTATATTCTGTCCTATTACACTCCTGTATAATATCTACATTCAGTCCTATTACTATCCTGTATAATAACTCTATTCAGTCCTATTACACTCCTGTATAATAACTATATTCTGTCCTATTACACTCCTGTATAATATCTACATTCAGTCCTATTACTATCCTGTATAATAACTATATTCTGTCCTATTACACTCCTGTATAATATCTACATTCAGTCCTATTACACTCCTGTATAATATCTCTAATCAGTCCTATTACACTCCTATATAATATCTCTAGTCAGTCCTATTTCACTCCTGTATAATATCTCTAGTCAGTCCTATTACACTCATGTATAATATCTCTAGTCAGTCCTATTACACTCCTGTATAATATCTCTAATCAGTCTTATTACACTCCTATATAATATCTCTAATTAGTCCTATTACACTCCTGTATAATATCTCTAATTAGTCATATTACTCTCCTGTATAATATCTCTAATCTGTCCTATTACACTCCTATATAATATCTCTAGTCAGTCCTATTACACTCCTGTATAATATCTCTAATCAGTCCTATTACACTCCTATATAATATCTCTAGTCAGTCCTATTACACTCCTGTATAATATCTACATTCAGTCCTATTATTATCCTGTATAATAACTCTATTCAGTCCTATTACACTCCTGTATAATAACCATATTCTGTCCTATTACACTCCTGTATAATATCTACATTCAGTCCTATTACTATCCTGTATAATAACTCTATTCAGTCCTATTACACTCCTGTATAATAACTATATTCTGTCCTATTACACTCCTGTATAATATCTACATTCAGTCCTATTACTATCCTGTTTAATATCTCTATTCAGTTCTATTACACTCATGTATAATATCTCTGTGGTACAGTATCTACCAAAGGCAAAGACTGGGTGTTTCAGTTCTTCATTGCTGCCCTGATAAACTACTTCCTCTGCCTCCCTAAATCTCTATGTTTTTCCGTATGTAATACTGGACTCCGTTTATGTTCATTAATCAGGTCTCTTGTTGATGAGGTAATTGAACTGTCACTGTTT
The DNA here is from genome assembly GCF_057628025.1 of Oncorhynchus mykiss. Classification (NCBI taxonomy): domain Eukaryota; kingdom Metazoa; phylum Chordata; class Actinopteri; order Salmoniformes; family Salmonidae; genus Oncorhynchus; species Oncorhynchus mykiss. The sequence continues at coordinate 7,139,386 of NC_143050.1, forward strand.
CGTTAGTAGATGCGGATACACTTGGCCAGTATCTGTCATGTTGGACCTGGGCCCAATCTAGCATAAGCCTGGCTCTCTGTATTGGGTAACATCGCTTTGAGGATAAGCAGTTTGGTGAAGGCTAAGTAGGAAGTGAGAGAGACTGTCTGCCTCTCATCAAAGGGACAATCTGTGATTGCTGCACCCATTTTTCTTTAAACTTCTAAATGAATGATATGTACCCAGTGATTCTAGAAGAATATAACTTATAAATGTTATCTGCATTGTTATTGTTTAAATTACAGACGCCTCTTTAAAAATGCACCCAGAGAACTCTAGCTGAGGTTTTATATCAGGTTGAGTGCTGTTCAGCCAATGGTGGTTTGTAGAGGTCTGTGCCTCTGAAAGTTGTGCTCTGTTTTTATAATTGGCGGGGGTCCTTATTTGTTCTTCTGTGTGCTTCGTGGGAAGGCAACGGTAACTCGTTTTACGGTGAATATGGTTGTTTGGGCTTCAGTCTGTCTCTGCTGGGTTTGTAATGAACGATGAAGGATTTACGCACGCACGCACGCACACACACACACACACACACACACACACACACACACACACACACACACACACACACACACACACACATACACACACCACAAAATCCATGCAACACACTCACATGCCAGAATAGGTTGCTTTGGCAGAACCCTTCAGCACCTTTACATTACCCTGTTAGTACATCATTAGTGTCTCACACACACACACACACACACACGCACACACACACACACACACACACACACACACACACACACACACACACACACACACACACACACACACACACACACACACACTCATTAGTGTCTCCCTGGCTGGCCATGCTTATTACTGCTCATTAGTGTGTGTTAACAGACTGCAGCTGGAGCTGTGGCTGGCAATGACAGTCAAGTGCAGAAGAATTAGCGTAGCCAACTGTCTGCTCACAGCCTGCCCAAGGTACCTGACAAGAACAAATTATGTCTGTAGTTAAAAGACATTTGCCCACTTTTTGGGAAAGGAAAGATGTGGAAATGCGATGTGGCCCAAGGCGATACATCTCAGCAAAGCTCGTTTCACCTCAGCAAAGCCTGTCTCACCTCAGCAAAGCCTGTCTCACCTCAGCAAAGCCTGTCTCACCTCAGCACAGCTCGTCTCACCTCAGCACAGCTCATCTCAAGTTATATGAGTCTGGAGGTGGTATATTAGTCTGAAGGTGGTATATCAGTCTGGAGGTGGTATATTAGTCTGAAGGTGGTATATCAGTCTGAAGGTGGTATATCAGTCTGAAGGTGGTATATCAGTCTGAAGGTGGTATATCAGTCTGAAGGTGGTATATGACTGTGCATACGTATATACTGTACTCTATATCATCGACTGTATCCTTATGTAATACATGTATCACTAGCCACTTTAAACTATGCCACTTTGTTTACATACTCATCTGATTTGTACATACTGTACTCGATACCATCTACTGTATCTTGCCTATGCTGCTCTGTACCATCACTCATTCATATATCCTTATGTACATATTCTTTATCCCCTTACACTGTGTACAAGACAGTAGTTTTGGAATTGTTAGTTAGATTACTTGTTATTACTGCATTGTCGGAACTAGAAGCACAAGCATTTCGCTACACTCGCATTAACATCTGCTAACCATGTGTATGTGACAAATAAAATTTGATTTGATTTGATACGAGTCTAACAGTAACTACTGAGAGTAGCGTTAGATCTCCAAAAGCACCTCCACTACATTCTGTAGTGAGAGAGAGAAGACCAGTGCCTGATTGACAGTACAGCGTGGAGCCGAACCATGGAAGTGATTAGCGGTAGACATTAACTGCCACACAGCCATAGACCTCAGAGAGGTGGAGGGAGCCTCAGACGCTTTGATGACAGTTTACATGTGTCAGCCGTCAGCTATTTATGACTCCAATGAATACTGTCATTCTCCCTGATTTATGCTGTTGCACTGGGCCCCTTTATTATAGATGCTGTAGCACTGGGCCCCTTTATTATAGATGCTGTAGCACTGGGCCCCTTTATTATAGATGCTGTAGCACTGGGCCCCTTTATTATAGATGCTGTAGCACTGGGCCCCTTTATTATAGATGCTGTAGCACTGGGCCCCTTTATTATAGATGCTGTAGCACTGGGCCCCTTTATTATAGATGCTTTAGCACTGGGCCCCTTTATTAAAGATGCTGTAGCACTGGGTCCCTTTATTATAGATGCTTTAGCACTGGGCCCCTTTATTATAGATGCTGTAGCACTGGGTCCCTTTATTATAGATGCTGTAGCACTGGGCCCCTTCATTATAGATGCTGTAGCACTGGGCCCCTTTATTATAGATGCTGTAGCACTGGGTCCCTTTATTATAGATGCTGTAGCACTGGGCCCCTTTATTATAGATGCTGTAGCACTGGGTCCCTTTATTATAGATGCTGTAGCACTGGGCCCCTTCATTATAGATGCTGTAGCACTGGGCCCCTTTATTATAGATGCTGTAGCACTGGGTCCCTTTATTATAGATGCTGTAGCACTGGGCCCCTTTATTATAGATGCTGTAGCACTGGGCCCCTTTATTATAGATGCTGTAGCACTGGGCCCCTTTATTATAGATGCTGTAGCACTGGGCCACTTTATTATAGATGCTGTAGCACTGGGCCCCTTTATTATAGATGCTGTAGCACTGGGTCCCTTTATTATAGATGCTGTAGCACTGGGCCCCTTTATTATAGATGCTGTAGCACTGGGCCCCTTTATTATAGATGCTGTAGCACTGGGTCCCTTTATTATAGATGCTGTAGCACTGGGCCCCTTTATTATAGATGCTGTAGCACTGGGCCCCTTTATTATAGATGCTGTAGCACTGGGCCCCTTTATTATAGATGCTGTAGCACTGGGCCCCTTTATTATAGATACTGTAGCACTGGGTCCCTTTATTATAGATGCTGTAGCACTGGGCCCCTTTATTATAGATGCTGTAGCACTGGGCCCCTTTATTATAGATGCTGTAGCACTGGGCCCCTTTATTATAGATACTGTAGCACTGGGTCCCTTTATTATAGAAGCTGTAGCACTGGGCCCCTTTATTATAGATGCTGTAGCACTGGGCCCCTTTATTATAGATGCTGTAGCACTGGGCCCCTTTATTATAGATGCTGTAGCACTGGGACCCTTTATTATAGATGCTGTAGCACTGGGCCCCTTTATTATAGATGCTGTAGCACTAGGCCCCTTTATTATAGATGCTGTAGCACTGGGCCCCTTTATTATAGATGCTGTAGCACTGGGTCCCTTTATTATAGATGCTGCTGCTCCCTTTATTATAGATGCTGTAGCACTGGGCCCCATTATTATAGATGCTGCTGCTCCCTTTATTATAGATGCTGTAGCACTGGGCCCCTTTATTATAGATGCTGCTGCTCCCTTTATTATAGATGCTGTAGCACTGGGCCCCTTTATTATAGATGCTGTAGCACTGGGCCCCTTCATTATAGATGCTGTATGACTGGGTCCCTTTATTATAGATGCTGTAGCACTGGGCCCCTTTATTATAGATGCTGTAGCGCTGGGTCCCTTTATTATAGATGCTGTAGCACTGGGCCCCTTTATTATAGATGCTGTAGCACTGGGTCCCTTTATTATAGATGCTGTAGCACTGGGCCCCTTTATTATAGATGCTGTAGCACTGGGCCCCTTTATTATAGATGCTGTAGCACTGGGCCCCTTTATTATAGATGCTGTAGCACTGGGCCCCTTTATTATAGATACTGTAGCACTGGGTCCCTTTATTATAGAAGCTGTAGCACTGGGCCCCTTTATTATAGATGCTGTAGCACTGGGCCCCTTTATTATAGATGCTGTAGCACTGGGCCCCTTTATTATAGATGCTGTAGCACTGGGCCCCTTTATTATAGATGCTGCTGCTCCCTTTATTATAGATGCTGTAGCACTGGGCCCCTTTATTATAGATGCTGCTGCTCCCTTTATTATAGATGCTGTAGCACTGGGCCCCTTTATTATAGATGCTGTAGCACTGGGCCCCTTTATTATAGATGCTGCTGCTCCCTTTATTATAGATGCTGTAGCACTGGGCCCCTTTATTATAGATGCTGTAGCACTGGGCCCCTTTATTATAGATGCTGCTGCTCCCTTTATTATAGATGCTGTAGCACTGGGCCCCTTTATTATAGATGCTGCTGCTCCCTTTATTATAGATGCTGTAGCACTGGGCCCCTTTATTATAGATGCTGCTGCTCCCTTTATTATAGATGCTGTAGCACTGGGCCCCTTTATTATAGATGCTGTAGCACTGGGCCCCTTTATTATAGATGCTGTAGCACTGGGCCCCTTTATTATAGATGCTGTAGCACTGGGCCCCTTTATTATAGATGCTGTAGCACTGGGCCCCTTTATTATAGATGCTGTAGCACTGGGCCCCTTTATTATAGATGCTGCTGCTCCCTTTATTATAGATGCTGTAGCACTGGGCCCCTTTATTATAGATGCTGTAGCACTGGGCCCCTTTATTATAGATGCTGCTGCTCCCTTTATTATAGATGCTGTAGCACTGGGCCCCTTTATTATAGATGCTGCTGCTCCCTTTATTATAGATGCTGTAGCACTGGGCCCCTTTATTATAGATGCTGCTGCTCCCTTTATTATAGATGCTGTAGCACTGGGCCCCTTTATTATAGATGCTGTAGCACTGGGCCCCTTTATTATAGATGCTGTAGCACTGGGCCCCTTTATTATAGATGCTGTAGCACTGGGCCCCTTTATTATAGATGCTGTAGCACTGGGCCCCTTTATTATAGATGCTGTAGCACTGGGCCCCTTTATTATAGATGCTGAAGCACTGGGCCCCTTTATTATAGATGCTGTAGCACTGGGCCCCTTTATTATAGAAGCTGTAGCACTGGGCCCCTTCATTATAGATGCTGTAGCACTGGGCCCCTTTATTATAGATGCTGTAGCACTGGGTCCCTTTATTATAGATGCTGTAGCACTGGGCCCCTTTATTATAGATGCTGTAGCACTGGGCCCCTTTATTATAGAAGCTGTAGCACTGGGCCCCTTCATTATAGATGCTGTAGCACTGGGCCCCTTTATTAAAGATGCTGTAGCACTGGGCCCCTTTATTATAGATGCTGCTGCTCCCTTTAATATAGATGCTGTAGCACTGGGTCCCTTTATTATAGATGCTGTAGCACTGGGCCCCTTTATTATAGATGCTGTAGCACTGGGCCCCTTTATTATAGATGCTGTAGCACTGGGCCCCATTATTATAGATGCTGTAGCACTGGGTCCCTTTATTATAGATGCTGTAGCACTGGGCCCCTTTATTATAAATGCTGTAGCACTGGGCCCCTTCATTATAGATGCTGTAGCACTGGGCCCCTTTATTATAGATGCTGTAGCACTGGGTCCCTTTATTATAGATGCTGTAGCACTGGGCCCCTTCATTATAGATGCTGTAGCACTGGGTCCCTTTATTATAGATGCTGTAGCACTGGGCCCCTTTATTATAGATGCTGTAGCACTGGGCCCCTTTATTATAGATGCTGCTGCTCCCTTTATTATAGATGCTGTAGCACTGGGCCCCTTTATTATAGATGCTGTAGCACTGGGCCCCTTTATTATAGATGCTGTAGCACTGGGCCCCTTTATTATAGATGCTGTAGCACTGGGCCCCTTTATTATAGATGCTGTAGCACTGGGCCGAATTATTATAGATGCTGTAGCACTGGGCCCCTTTATTAAAGATGCTGTAACACTGGGCCCCTTTATTATAGATGCTGCTGCTCCCTTTATTATAGATGCTGTAGCACTGGGTCCCTTTATTATAGATGCTGTAGCACTGGGCCCCTTTATTATAGATGCTGTAGCACTGGGCCCCTTCATTATAGATGCTGTAGCACTGGGCCCCATTATTATAGATGCTGTAGCACTGGGTCCCTTTATTATAGATGCTGTAGCACTGGGCCCCTTTATTATAAATGCTGTAGCACTGGGCCCCTTCATTATAGATGCTGTAGCACTGGGTCCCTTTATTATAGATGCTGTAGCACTGGGCCCCTTTATTATAGATGCTGTAGCACTGGGACCCTTTATTATAGATGCTGTAGCACTGGGCCCCTTTATTATAGATGCTGCTGCTCCCTTTATTATAGATGCTGTAGCACTGGGCCCCTTTATTATAGATGCTGTAGCACTGGGCCCCTTTATTATAGATGCTGTAGCACTGGGTCCCTTTATTCTAGATGCTGAAGCACTGGGCCCCTTTAATATTAACCCTGTATTTTAGCCCATGGGAATTGTTCCACTGTCCAGATTAAATCAATTAAATAGACCGTAAAATCTCATGAATACAAGGGGTGGGATGCATCATCATGGATGTTTCTAAAGCTTTGGCCAAGTCAATAGAAATAGCAGCAAAACATTGCTTAGAATCAAGGGCAATGGTGACATCAAAAATCAAATCAAATGTATTTATATAACATAAATAGTGGAGGCTGAGACAGGAGGGGTCAGGAGACACTGTGGCCCCATCCGAGGACATCATTGAGGACCTTTATTAAGGTTGCACTGACACATCCATAACCTGAGTGGAAACCCGATTCTATACCTGAGATAATACTATAGACATCAAGAGACCCAGTCAGTTGATTATGGACAAGTTTTCCAACACTTTTGATAAACAAAACTAAATAGAAATGGGCCTATAACAGTTAGGATCCGATTGATCTCCCCTTTAAATGAAGGATGAACCATGACTGCTTTCCAATCAATGGGAACCTCCCCAGAAAGGAGAGAGTTAAAAAGGTCAGAGATAGGCTTGGCGTTGATAGGGGCAGCAAACTTAAAGAAGAAAGGGTCTAAACCATCTGACCCAGATGTTTTTTTTGGGGGGGGGGTCAAGTTTCAGGCGCTCGTTTAGCACCTCGTACTCAGTGACTGCCTGCAGGGAGAAACGTTGTAGTGGGACAGGGGGAAAAGAGGGAGGAGCCTCTGGGATAGTCACATTAGAAGGGGTTGCCGAGTCAAATCGGAATCCTGACTTAATGAAGTGGTGATTAAAGGGATAGTCACATTAGAAGGGGTTGAATCCTGACTTAATGAAGTCGTGATTAAAGATCTCAGCCAAGCGCGTCTTGTCAGTAACAATCACATCATCAACATTAAGGGACATGGGCAGCTGTGATGAGGAGGGTTTATTCTCCAGGTCTTTAACCGTTTTCCAGAACTTCTTGGGGTTAGGCCCACAGAGAGAGAACTGCTCCTTAAAGTAACTACCTTTGGCACTCCAGATAGCCTGAGTGCACGTATTTCTCATTTGCCTGAACGAGAGCCAGTCAGCCTGAGTATGTGTGTGCTGAGCCTTTAGCCAAATGCAATTCTTGAGGTGGAGTAACTCTGCAAGGTCACGATCGAACCAGGAGCTGGACCTGTTTTTAATTCCCAATTCCTTTATGAGGGTGTGTTTGTTAAAATGAACAATACCACTGAAAGTATAAAAACACAAGTTCCAAGAGTCTTGGACAGAGGGGATCAAGTTGATTATACCATTTTACAGAGACCAGTTCATGAAGGAAGGCTTGCTCATTAAGTATTTTAACAAGCGTCCATGACAAATCAGGACAGGTCGTTTCACTGAGCGGCCATTACGAACACAGGCTGTTAAATAGTGATCACTAAGGCCATTACAGATAACACCAGACTGATACTTATCAGGATTATTTGTGAGAATAACGTCGAGGAGAGTAGCCTTTTCTGGGTGTTTGGAGTCATACCTTGTGGTAATAATCTGAGAAAGATTTAGAGAGTCCTACTGCTTTAGGACTTGGTCAGGTGGTTTAAGTATGTCCCATTTTAGGTCACCTAGCAGGACAAATTCAGACTTGGTGTAGGGGGCAGGAGAGAGTTTAGGGAAGGTAGTATACAGGCCGGGGCTGATGGAGGACAACAGCACTCAGCAACAGTCAACAAAGAGCTATTTGAAAGTTGAATGCTTAAAACCAGCAAATCAAATTGTTTGGGGACAGACTTGGAGGAGACAGAAGTTGAAGTTGAATCACTGAAGGTGATCCTTGGGTAAAGATTGCCACTCCCCCACCTTTGGAAGATCTGTCTTGCCGAATAAAAATGTATAAACAGAAAGGTTATCATTAGTATTTTAAACACTCTTCCTTAACCACGTAATGACCAACACATCTGGATTGGAGCTGTGAACCCACACTTTCAGTTGATCTATTTTAGGTAATAAGCTTCTAGTGTTAACGTGCAGAAAACCCAGGCTTTAACGAGAGCAGAAATCAGTGAAGCAGATATCAGAGCACAAGTCAGAATTGGGGCTAGCAACAGTAGATGGGACAGGGTGTACATGCACATTTCCAGATATCATCAACAGTAGATGGGCCAGGGTGTACATGCACATTTCCAGATATCATCAACAGTAGATGGGCCAGGGTGTACATGCACATTTCCAGATATCATCAGCAGTAGATGGGCCAGGGTGTACATGCACATTTCCAGATATCATCAGCAGTAATACAATCAAGGCATGGCAGAGGACAGGGAGAGCTCTGCAGTGTTGATTTATGACATCTGAATGTGAATCAGATGGCAACAAGATCATATTGTACAGCAATTTCATCCGGTAACATGAATACAAAGCCGGCGAGAGGTGGTTAGAATATGATGGTAGGCCAACAGTCTGTGTAACCAATAGAGAGTCAGAGTCCCTAGTGTGGGAACAAACATAATCTGTCCCACGGTTGGGTAAAGAAAGTTCATAGTCAACAAATTATGCAGAAGTCGTGAGGCAAATAGGAAAATGCACAAGAAAAGTTTTTAATATATAACGACTTGGGGCTAGCCATTGTAAGTTCAGAGTCACTTGCCCCAACAGTGCGTGTGTGCTGGAGGAGAGAGAGGGGGGAGTGTGGTGGAGGTACCTGTACCAGACAGGGGGAGACAGACCAGGTCAGACGGTGAACAGATCACCAGGTGGAATCCAAGCAGCAGTGCAGCAGGTTCAAAGACTCCTGCCACTTGTTGGGCCCAAAGGGCCTCGACACCTTTCACTTCACACCTGAAGTTGTATCTTGTCTGTCACAGCAAGCCTGGCAGCCTTAACTCAGCATTCAGTCCTATAAAGTAAAATATATCTATATATAAATATATATGTAATGTACTTTATTATTAATTTTAAAAACTTTGTTTTTTTCTTCTTGGCTTTCAAAATAGCATCAGACCAAACACGACTCACTTAGTTCCAGGATGAATGATGTCCTCAGGTCTCTGCTGTTTATTTGCTTTGAGGTCAATTTTGGTCAAAATTATTTCGGTCATAATTAGGTTGTAGGTCTGGAGTTTTGATCTGGTGCGAAGAAGGCCATGCTGTGGAGGGTAGCATCTTGCATATGTCCCTGCCGAAAGATCCAAGTTTGTCTAACTCCAAATCTATCCTTTTGTATGAAGAAAAAAAAAACATGTTGAAAAATGTGAAAGCTCACATGCAGCTGTGTCTCTCTCTCTCTGAGTGGGGTGGGTCACTGCTGAAATAACTCATATATTGGTGTAACTGGTATATCACATCATAGTTTAAAACCGTTATTCATAGATTTACTGATCTAGATTCTAAATTAAGTGGTGCAACACATATCTGATCAATTATAAACCTAGATGTACAAAACCTAGATTAGCTCTAATCCTAGATAATTTTAAACCATGTTGGTGCAACCCACCCGCAATGACATAGATATGCCCCTACCACCTTAACCAAGTGATTTTTCTACTCAATGTCCCCTCTCTAGAATCAAACTTACACATTTGGGTTCACAATCTGTTTGACACAATGATTTTCATCGTTAGAAAACAGATCACCCTACCAAAGGTCCCTGCTAAAACAAACTGCAGCCTGTCTGCTGCCTTTTCATTGTCACAGCCTCAATGCCAATCACCAAACGAGGGGACTAAGTATGGGTTACTGCGGTCAAACGGCTGCATTCTGCAATAGGGATGGGACCTCATGTTGTTGACAACATTGTACATAAAACAGCGCTACCATGCTGCTCTTTTTACAGTTTTACAAACTCTTGAGGTGCATTACTTTAAAATATGCACCAATCCCCTTGATCCCTTAATAAATCCTCGTAAGGATCCTCCCCTTTTTTAGCCTAAAATGACATACCCAAATCTAACTGCCTGTAGCTCAAGCCCTGAAGCAAGGATATGCATATCCTTGGTACCATTTAAAAGGAAACACTTTGAAGTTTGTGTAAATGTGAAATGAATGTAGGAGAATATAACACATTAGATCTGGTAAAAGATAATACAAAGAAAAAACGACCATCATCTTTGAAATGCAAGAGAAAGGTCATAATGTATTATTCCAGCCCAGGTGCAATGTAGATTTTGGCCACTAGATGGCAGCAGTGCACATGCAACGTTTTAGACTGATCCAAAGAACCATTGCATTACTGCTTAGGGTTAGGATAAGAGGTAAGGTTAGGACTAGGGTTAGGGTTAGGATAAGAGTTAAGGTTAGGACTAGGGTTAGGGTTAGGATAAGATTTAAGGTTAGGACTAGGGCTAGGGTTAGGATAAGATTTAAGGTTAGGACTAGGGTTAGGGTTGGGGTTAGTAGATTGTTATTTCAAAATAAAGCGTTAACCAGCACTGCCGTTTCACTGCATAAATATGGTAGCCCACAGCTGATGATAGTCTAGAATCAGTAACAACAAGGGGTTTTAGGGGTTCGAGGGGTTTGCTGTGTTCAAGGGGTTTGTGGTGTTCGAGGAGTTTGAGGGGTACGAGGGGTTTGAGGGGTTCGAGGGGTTTGAGGTGTTCAAGGGGTATGAGGTGTTTGAGGGGTTTGAGGTATTCAAGGGGTTTGAGGTGTTCGAGGGGTTTGAGGGGTAAGAGGGGTTCGAGGGGTTTGAGGGGTTCAAGGGGTTGATGTGTACAAGGGGTTTGAGGGGTTTGAGGTGTTCAAGGGGTTTGAGGGGTTTGAGGTGTTCAAGGGGTTTGAGGGGTTCGAGGGGTTTGAGGTGTTCAAGGGGTTTGAGGTGTTTGAGGTGTTCAAAGGGTTTGAGGTGTTCGAGGTGTTCAAGGGGTTTGAGGGGTTCAAGGGGTATGAGGTGTTGAGGGGTTTGAGGGGTTTGAGGTGTTCAAGGGGTTCGAGGGGTTTGAGGTGTTCAAGGGGTTTGAGGGGTTCGAGGTGTTCAAGGGGTTTGAGGGGTTCGAGGGGTTTGAGGTGTTCAAGGGGTTTGAGGGGTTTGAGGTGTTCAAGGGGTTTGAGGGGTTTGAGGTGTTCAAGGGGTTTGAGGGGTTTGAGGGGTTTGAGGGGTTTGAGGTGTTCAAGGGGATCGATTGGTTTGAGGTGTTCAAGGGGTTTGAGGGGTACGGGGGGTTTTAGGGGTTTTAGGGGTAGGAGGGGTTTTGGAATGGAGGAGATAGAAGGGGTCTAATGCATTGCCATGGATACTCGTAGGGACTCACTCAGGCAGATGCTGTTCTTTATCAACCTTTTGTATTTACAAATGGCTGTTTTCTAATCAATATATTTTTCACATTTACAATACATCAACACTTAGCGGAAAACTTACGCACCATCGTTTCTGGGAGGATATACCCACAGAAGCAGAGGTTTACTTCAAAAATATTGTATTCATCACTTTCTTTCTCTCCAGTGCCGGAAATTAAAGGAGAGCCAACTGTCACCAAGGTAACAAGGTTCATCGACGGCGAACCCACTATCACCAAGGTTACCAGGGTCATCGAGGGCGAACCCATTATCACCAAGTTTACTCGAGTCGTTGAGGGCGAGCCAACCTTCACCAAGGTGACAAGAGTCATCGAAACGGAACCCAGTTTAACCAAGGTGGTCATCGAGGGTGAGCCCACATTCACTACAGTGACCAGGGTGATCGAGGGAGAACCAAGCATCACAAAGGTCACCAGAGTTATTGAGAGTAAGTTTCATTATTAAACATTGGTGGATTGTGAGCTACTGGTGATTCACAGCTTGCCTTGGTCTTGGCTTGGAGCTACTGGTGATTCACAGCTTGCCTTGGTCTCGGCTTGGAGCTACTGGTGAGTCTCAGCTTGCCTTGGTCCTGGCTTGGAGCTACTGGTGATTCACAGCTTGCCTTGGTCTTGGCTTGGAGCTACTGGTGAGTCTCAGCTTGCCTTGGTCTTGGCTTGGAGCTACTGGTGAGTCTCAGCTTGCCTTGGTCCTGGCTTGGAGCTACTGGTGAGTCTCAGCTTGCCTTGGTCTTGGTCTGGTGTTTCAGTATTAGGTGGGTCAGAGTAACATTTGAAAATGTACATCACATTGCAGACAATTGGATGGTAACAGGTTAGAGTTTCCCTGTATTGTGAATAACATTGCTGTAAAAAAGAGTTGACCTTTCTCTCTCCATCTGTCTCTCTCTCAGGCTCGCTCTCTCTCAATGCAATTCAATTAAAGGGCTTTATGGCGTGGGAAACATAGCTTTACATTTCCAAAGCAAATGGAAACATTAGTAAACATATCTCTCTCTGTCTGTCTGTCTGTCTGTCTGTCTGTCTCTCTCTCCCTCCCCCTCTCTCCCACCTCATAGCTCACAGTGGTTCCTCAGATGGAGGGCTGGAGACTGACGGAGACATTAAGAGGATTCTGGAAGAAGGTCAGTAAAGATATCTTAATAGACTTCAATATATCTTAACATTAAATAGTATTAATATGTATTAATGTATAATAAAATATATTGATACTAATGTATGACAATAACATATTGAACAAATGTATGATAATAATATATTGAACAAATGTATGATAACAATATATTAATATTAATGTGTGATATTAATATATTGATTTTAATGTATGATAATAATACTGTATATTGATGTTAGTCTATGATATTAATATATTAATGCTAATGTATGATAAAAAATATATTGATATTAATGTATGATATTAATATATTTACCAATGTTCGATAATAATATATTAATATTAATATCTGATAATAATATGTTGGAATAAATATATGTATTTAAAAAAATCTATGCAGAAACGTAGTTCGGGTGACAGTGGAAAACACATCGCTCTCTATTATTACCAGTTTCGTTATTGAACATGTTCATCTCAGTTAGTGATGAATCTTACATACCACATGCCTAGGCTATGTGCATGTACACGTACAGTGGGGCAAAAAAGTATTTAGTCAGCTACCAAGTTCTCCCACTTAAAAAGCTGAGAGAGGCCTGTCATTTTCATCATAGGTACACTTCAACTATGACAGACAAAATGAGAAAAAAAATCCAAAAAATCACATTGTAAGATTTTTAATGAATTTATTTGCAAATTATGGTGGAAAATAAGTATTTGGTCAATAACAAAAGTTTATCTCAATACTTTGTTATATACCCTTTGTTGGCAATGACAGAGGTCAAATGTTTTCTGTAAGTCTTCACAAGGTTTTCACACACTGTTGCTGGTATTTTGGCCCATTCCTCCATGCAGATCTCCTCTAGAGCAGTGATGTTTTGGGGCTGTTGCTGGGCAACACGGACTTTCAACTCCCTCCAAAGATTTTCTATGGGGTTGAGATCTGGAGACTGGCTAGGCCACTCCAGGACCTTGAAATTCTTCTTACGAAGCCACTCCTTCGTTGCCCGGGCGGTGTGTTTGGGATCATTGTCATGCTGAAAGACTCAGCCACATTTCATCTTCAATGCCCTTGCTGATGGAAGGAGGTTTTCACTCAAAATCTCACGATACATGGCCCCATTCATTCTTTCCTTTACACGGATCAGTCGTCCTGGTCCCTTTGCAGAAAAACAGCCCCAAAGCATGATGTTTCCACCCCCAGGCTTCACAGTAGGTATGGTGTTCTTTGGATGCAACTCAGCATTATTTGTCCTCCAAACATGACGAGTTGAATTTTTACCCAAATTTTGGTTTCATCTGACCATATGACATTCTCCCAATCTTCTTCTGGATCATCCAAATGCTCTCTAGCAAACTTCAGACAGGCCTGGACATGTACTGGCTTAAGCAGGGGGACACGTCTGGCACTGCAGGATTTGAGTCCCTGGCGGCGTAGTGTGTTACTAATGGTAGGCTTTGTTACTTTGGTCCCAGCTCTCTGCAGGTCATTCACTAGGTCCATCCGTGTGGTTCTGGGATTTTTGCTCACCGTTCTTGTGATCATTTTGACCCCACGGGGTGAGATCTTGCTTGGAGCCCCAGATCGAGGGAGATTATCAGTGGTCTTGTATGTCTTCCATTTCCTAATAATTGTCTCCCACAGTTGATTTCTTCAAACCAAGCTGCTTACCTATTGCAGATTCAGTCTTCCCAGCATGGTGCAGGTCGACAATTTTGTTTCTGGTGTCCTTTGACAGCTCTTTGGTCTTGGCCATAGTGGAGTTTGGAGTGTGACTGTTTGAGGTTGTGGACAGGTGTCTTTTATACTGATAACAAGTTCAAACAGGTGCCATTAATACAGGTAATGAGTGGAGGACAGAGGAGCCTCTTAAAGAAGAAGTTACAGGTCTGTGAGAGCCAGAAATCTTGTTTGTTTGTAGGTGACCAAATACTTATTTTCCACCATAATTTGCAAATAAATTCATTAAAAATCCTACAATGTGATTTTTTGGATTTTTTTTCTCATTTTGTCTGTCATAGATGAAGTGTCTATGATGAAAATTACAGGCCTCTCTCATCTTTTTAAGTGGGAGAACTTGCACATTTGGTGGCTGACTAAATACTTTTTTGCCCCACTGTACTTGTCCACTGTATGTGGTGTGTTCCTGTAATCCATCACACTGAGTAGGTACTATGTTCAAATGCTATGGAGGGGTTTAAACATTGGTACGTTTTCAAAAGCTCTTGGAAACTGTTGGTGAAGATGTTTCTGTTCCCGAAGATTAATGACTCGCTTGATGTTGGTCTACGTTCAATCAATCAACAATGTTTTCTTGTTACTATGAGGAATGTATTTGTTGAAGAATCTGACGCGCAGGTCACAATCTAACCATTCCTTCCTGTTTAGCACTTGATGTTTAATAAGAGATGACGTGTTGCGTTTAGACAACCAACAACCCAATAGAAGTCACAGTGTTGTACTACATCTGCGTGTCCAGGTTTACGCGACAAACCATCTCTAGCAGACGATAGAGCTCTGTGATCTGCCAATACTTTGGCGCAACAACGCAATTGTCTAACCAGCACCCCACAACTGCAGGATGTATGATGACTTTGCGATGTTTGGGTCCCATGATTAGAGGTGTCTAAGGTAAAGAAGTTTCTGGAGAGTGAGGTTCATATTCTCCAGGAGGAAGAGATCAAGAAACTCGTAGAGGGAGGTTAGTCGGTCGGAGATGTAAACAAGCAAACAAACAAAACAAATGACTTATGGGTGGCATGACAACCGCATGTATACCGTCACCCGTTTCCCCGGGCAACCAAAACGGCTACCTCTCCTTACAACCTCTCTTTGTAACAAGCATCCCATAGTATGAAAACTGATAGAGGTCCCGTCTGGCAACTTTTCTTTTTGAGGATTGTGAATATAAAGCCTGGACATTTTTATTTTATTTTTATTAGGGATAAATGATTTTATGAAGATTAAAGTTTCGGAAAATAAAAAGGCTATTATTCTTGAACTCAAAATGCTCCAAACTCTGCAGCTAATAACATTCATACACCTACAATATAATTTTTTATAGTATGATATATACAACACAGTTGAACTAATCAGATCCTAAACCCTGAAAACAAAGCAGTAAACCCAATCCAAAGACAAAAGATGAATGGTATTATCTGCTGTGAAGGGACCTCCTGCATGTGTCAGTCATCTAGATGATTCTGGGCTAATTGCACTGTGTTATGGCAGATTCACCCCTGCTCTTGGTAGCTAAGAGCAGATGTGTCCATTAAAACCCTGTTACTGTGATAAAGTAACAGGTAGATAGATATACCTCTTTCAGAGCATTGTTTTATTTTCTGAAGCAAGATCGTCCTAAAATTATAATCAATAAAATTGTATGCTAGGGTGTATCTGCCAAAAAAACACATTTGCAAGTCTCGGGAAGGGAATTGTTTGCCTCTTCTACCCTGTTGTTTTTTATTTTTATGTAAGGTTGTATTTTTTTTTGTCTGCAATATTCTCTGACTGAAATTGTCATGTATACATATTGATGCCTAATTATTCACGAGCCCATATCTAATTGGTGAAACAACCATTCTAGAAGGGACATTTTTATGGCGTTAATAATTTTACCATTATGACATATATAATCATTAAGAATGTGTCACAAATGGCATCAGATTCCCTATGAAGTGGACTACTTTGGACCAGAGCTATGGGCCCAGGACAAAAGAAGTGTATAAAATAATAATAATAAATAATCAATTCTACTTTTATATAATGAATAAGGTGCCATTTGAGACGCCATGTTGGTAATGGTACAAAGACGTTCCTCAAACAAAGCTCTATATGTATTCATATTAGATCATGTATTGGATAACCTCCATACACTACTTCAATATCTACACACTACTCCAACCTCCATACACTACTCCAACCTCAATACACTACTCCAACCTCCATACACTACTCCAACACTACTCCAACATCAATACACTACTCCAACCTCCAATACACTACTCCAACCACCATTCACTACTCCAAAATCCATACACTACTCCATACACTACTCCAACATCAATACACTACTCCAACCTCCATACACTACTCCAACATCTACTCCAACATCAATACACTACTCCAACCTCCATACACTATTCCAACACTACTCCAACATCAATACACTACTCCAACCTCCATACACTACTCCAACCTCAATACACTACTCCAACATCTACTCCAACATCAATACACTACTCCAACCTCCATACACTATTCCAACACTACTCCAACATCAATACACTACTCCAACCTCCATGCACTACTCCAACACTACTCCAACACCAATACACTACTCCAACCTCCAGGCACTACTCCAACACTACTCCAACACCAATACACTACTCCAACCTCCATATACTACTCCAACACTACTCCAACATCAATACACTACTACAACCTCCATACACTACTCCAACCTCCATATACTACTCCAACACTACTCCAACATCAATACACTACTCCAACCTCCATACACTACTCCAATCTCCATACACTACTCCAACACTACTCCAACCTCCATACACTACTCCAACCTCCATATACTACTCCAACACTACTCCAACATCAATACACTACTCCAACCTCCATACACTACTCCAATCTCCATACACTACTCCAACATCTACACACTACTCCAACACCAATACACTACTCCAACCTCCATATACTACTCCAACACTACTCCAACATCAATACACTACTCCAACCTCCATACACTACTCCAATCTCCATACACTACTCCAACATCTACACACTACTCCAACATCAATACACTACTCCAACATAAAATACACTACTACAACAACCATACACTACTCGAACATCTACACACTACTCCAACAACCATACACTACTCCAACAACCATACACTACTCCAACCTCCACACACTACTCCAACCTCCATACACTACTCCAACATCTACACACTACTCCAACATCAATACACTATATCAACAACCACACACTACTCCAACCTCCAAACACTACTCCAACCTCCACACACTACTCCAACCTCCACATACTACTCCAACATCTACACACTACTCCAACATCAATACACTACTCCAACCTCCATACACTCCATACACTACTCCAACATCTACACACTACATAAATACACTACTCCAACATCCAGACACTACTCCAACATCAATACACTACTCCAACATCAATACACTACTCCAACATCAATACACTACTCCAACCTCCACACACTACTCCAACCTCCACACACTTCTCCGACCTCCATACACTACTCCAACATCCCTACACTACTCCATATACTACTCCAACCTCCATACACTACTCAATATTAATACACTACTCCAACCACCATACACTACTTCAACCTCCACACACTACTCGAACCTCCACACACTACTCCAACATCAATACACTACTCCAACATCCACACACTACTCCAACCTCCACACACTACTTCAACCTCCACACACTACTCAAACCTCCACACACTACTCTAACCTCCACACACTACTCTAACCTCCACACACTACTCCAACATCTGTGCACTACTCCAACCTCCATACCCTACTCCAACCCCCATACACTACTCCAACCACCAAACACTACTCCAACCACCATACACTACTCCATACACTACTCCAACCTTCATGCAATACTCCAACATCCATAACCTACTCAGACCGCCATACAGTACTCCAAAATCCCTACACTACCCCATACACTACTCCACCCTCCACACACTACTCCATACACTACTCCATTATCAATACACTACTCCATATACTACTCCAATGTCAATACACTACTCCATATACTACTCCAATATCAATACACTACTCCATATACTACTCCAATATCAATACACTACTCCATATACTACTCCAATATCAATACACTACTCCATATACTACTCCAATGTTAATACACTACTCCATATACTACTCCAATATCAATACACTACTCCATATACTACTCCAATGTCAATACACTACTCCATATACTACTCCAATATCAATACACTACTCCATATACTACTCCAATGTCAATACACTACTCCATATACTACTCCAATATCAATACACTACTCCATATACTACTCCAATGTCAATACACTACTCCATATACTACTCCAATATCAATACACTACTCCATATACTACTCCAACCACCATACACTACTCCATACACTACTCCATACACTACTCCATACACTACTCCATTATCAATACACTACTCCATATACTACTCCAATGTTAATACACTACTCCAACCACCATACACTACTCCAACCTCCATACACTACTCCATACACTACTCTAACATCTGTGCACTACTCCGACCTCCATACACTACACCATACACTACTCCAACCACCATACACTACTCCAACCTCCATACAATACTCCAACCACCATACACTACTCCATACACTACTCCATACACTACTCCATACACTACTCCATTATCAATACACTACTCCATATACTACTCCAATGTTAATACACTACTCCAACCACCATACACTACTCCAACCTCCATACACTACTCCATACACTACTCTAACATCTGTGCACTACTCCGACCTCCATACACTACACCATACACTACTCCAACCACCATACACTACTCCAACCTCCATACAATACTCCAACCACCATACACTACTCCAACCTCCATACACTACTACAACATCCGCACACTATTCCAACCTCTATACACTGCTCCATACACTACTCCAACCTCCATACACTACTCCAACCACCATACACTACTCCAACCTTCATACAATACTCCAACCACCATACACTACTCCAACCACCATTCACTACTCCAAAATCCATGCATTACCTCATACACTACTCCAACCACCACACACTACTCCATACACTACTCCGACCTCCATACACTACTCCATACACTACTCCAACCACCATGCACTACCCCATACACTACTCCAACCACCATGCACTACTCTATACACTACCCCATACACTACTCCAACCTCCATACACTACTCCATGCACTACTCCAACCACCACAGACTACTCCAACCACCACAGACTACTCCAACCACCACACACTACTCCAGCCTCCATACTCTTACTCCATACACTACTCCGACCTCCATACACTACTCCATACACTACTCTAACTACCATGCACTACTCCATTCACTACCCAATGCACTACTCCAACCTCCATACACTACTCCAACCTCCATACTCCGTCTGTCTGTCTGTCTGTCTGTCTGTCTGTAAGGCTATGTGCTTGTATCACTTCTGCTCTGATGGGTAATGGTGCCTGTTGTAAATTCTGAATGGATTGGTCCAATTCTGTAACGGTGGGGTGTGTTTGTATGTGCGTGCGGTGGTGGACTAGCAAGCATAGCCAGGTGTGTTTGCGGTGGTGGACTAGGAGGCATAGCCAGGTGTGTTAGCGGTGGTGGACTAGGAGGCATAGCCAGGTGTGTTAGCGGTGGTGGACTAGGAGGCATAGCCAGGTGTGTTAGCGGTGGTGGACTAGAAGGCATAGCCAGGTGTGTGTGCTAGTGGTGGTGGACTAGGAGGCAAAGCCAGGTGTGTGTGTGTTAGAGGTGGTGGACTAGGAGGCGTAGTCAGGTGTGTTAGCGGTGGTGGACTAGGAGTCATAGCCAGGTGTGTTAGCGGTGGTGGACTAGGAGGCATAGCCAGGTGTGTTAGCGGTGGTGGACTAGGAGGCATAGCCAGGTGTGTGTGTGTTAGCGGTGGTGGACTAGGAGGCATAGCCAGGTGTGTGTGTTAGTGTTGGTGGACTAGGAGGCATAGCCAGGTGTGTGTGTGTTAGTGGTGGTGGACTAGGAGGCATAGCCAGGTGTGTTAGCGGTGGTGGACTAGAAAGCATAGCCAGGTGTGTTAGCGTTGGTGGACTAGGAGGCATAGCCAGGTGTGTGTGTTAGTGTTGGTGGACTAGGAGGCATATCCAGGTGTGTGTGTGT
Organism: Oncorhynchus mykiss; assembly: GCF_057628025.1. Classification (NCBI taxonomy): domain Eukaryota; kingdom Metazoa; phylum Chordata; class Actinopteri; order Salmoniformes; family Salmonidae; genus Oncorhynchus; species Oncorhynchus mykiss. The sequence goes on from NC_143050.1 coordinate 7,160,076, forward strand.
TAGCGTTGGTGGACTAGGAGGCATAGCCAGGTGTGTTAGCGGTGGTGGACTAGGAGGCATAGCCAGGTGTGTTAGCGGTGGTGGACTAGGAGGCATAGCCAGGTGTGTTAGCGGTGGTGGACTAGGACGCATAGCCAGGTGTGTGTGTTAGTGGTGGTGAAGTAGGAGGCATAGCCAGGTGTGTGTGTTAGCGGTGGTGGACTAGGAGGCATAGCCAGGTGTGTTAGCGGTGGTGGACTAGGAGGCATAGCCAGGTGTGTTAGCGGTGGTGGACTAGGAGGCATAGCCAGGTGTGTTAGCGGTGGTGGACTAGGAGGCATAGCCAGGTGTGTGTGTTAGTGGTGGTGGACTAGGAGGCAAAGCCAGGTGTGTGTGTGTTAGCGGTGGTGGACTAGGAGGCATAGCCAGGTGTGTTAGCGGTGGTGGACTAGGAGGCATAGCCAGGTGTGTTAGCGGTGGTGGACTAGGAGGCATAGCCAGGTGTGTGTGTTAGTGGTGGTGGACTAGGAGGCATAGCCAGATATGTGTGTGTTAGCGGTGGTGGACTAGGAGGCATAGCCAGGTGTGTTAGCGGTGGTGGACTAGGAGGCATAGCCAGGTGTGTGTGTTAGTGGTGGTGGACTAGGAGGCATAGCCAGGTGTGTTAGCGGTGGTGGACTAGGAGGCATAGCTAGGTGTGTTAGTGGTGGTGGACTAGGAGGCATAGCCAGGTGTGTTAGCTGTGGTGGACTAGGAGGCATAGCCAGGTGTGTTATCGGTGGTGGACTAGGAGGCATAGCCAGGTGTGTGTGTTAGTGGTGGTGGACTAGGAGGCATAGCCAGGTGTGTGTGTTAGCGGTGGTGGACTTGGAGGCATAGCCATGTCTGTGTGTACTGTATCTGTCTGTATGTCAGTACATGTTGTTTAGTCATTACATGACTTCAACACCCCTCCACCCCTCTCCACTGTCACTCTTAAGGTGCAACCGGATACACAACGGTCACCAAGCTCATCGAGCCTCAGGTCATTGAGGGTAAGGCCACCTTAAATATCTCATCTCTATCTCATCTCTATCCTCTCCTCTTATAAATGCGTAATAGTTCCTTGCTCGGTCAGGAGACATCAACATAGCCGTTAACCCTTCAGTGTTTGCAGATATGAAGAAAGTCAGATACAGGTTTTAACCAAAATGGCGGAAAGTTCCATGTTGGATTGTGAAGTGGAGTCATCAAATCAAATCAAATCAAATGTATTTATATAGCCCTTTGTACATCAGCTGAGATCTCAAAGTGCTGTACAGAAACCCAGCCTAAAACCCCAAACAGCAAGCAATGCAGGTGTGGCTAGGAAAAACTCCCTAGAAAGGCCAAAACCTAGGAAGAAACCTAGAGAGGAACTAGGCTATGTGGGGTGGCCAGTCCTCTTCTGGATGTGCCGGGTGGAGATTATAACAGAACATGGCCAAGATGTTCAAATGTTCATAAATGACCAGCATGGTCCAATAATAATAAGGCAGAACAGTTGAAACTGGAGCAGCAGCACGGCCAGGTGGACTGGGGACAGCAAGGAGTCATCATGTCAGGTAAGTCCTGAGGCATGGTCCTAGGGCTCAGGTCCTCCGAGAGAGAGAAAGAAAGAGAGAATTAGAGAGAATTAGAGAGAGCACACTTAAATTCACACAGGACACCGAATAGGACAGGAGAAGTACTCCAGATATAACAAACTGACCCTAGCCCCCCGACACATAAACTACTGCAGCATAAATACTGGAGGCTGAGACAGGAGGGGTCAGGAGACACTGTGGCCCCATCCGAGGACACCCCCGGACAGGGCCAAACAGGAAGGATATAACCCCACCCACTTTGCCAAAGCACAGCCCCCACACCACTAGAGGGATATCTTCAACCACCAACTTATCATCCTGAGACAAGGCTGAGTATAGCCCACAAAGATCTCCGCCACGGCACAACCCAAGGGGGGGGGGTTGTGCTAACAAACCTGACTTCTTCAGATCTGCAAAGACTAAAGGGACAGTAGGGTATAAGACCAGGACTAGGGGTCTGTATTCTACAGTAGGATATAAGACCAGGACTAGGGTCTGTTTCTGTAGTGGAACCTTTATCCTACAATATGAAACTGTATCTGTGGATCCACGAATCCTCCATTTTGAGTCTAACAGCTCCATTTTCCTTCCGCAGGCCCAGATTTCGCTAAGATCACCACCATTCACGGCAACCCGGAAATGATTGCCCAAGAGTCAGAGAGGATCACCAAACTAATCCAAGGTCAGAACCTAATTTGAGATAAAGAAAGTTTTCTGGCCTTAAAACAAGTCCTAATCAAATCACCAGAGCGTTGTTTAATCTCTGTCTACCATCTCTGTTAATTATCTCTGTAAACCACCTCTGTTTAGCATCTCTGTTTACCATCTCTGTTAACTGTTAAACCTAAACACACAATGCAATAACACAATTAGCTATGCAAGATGTCTTGACACTTGGGTATTCTGCAGCTCAAATACACATTTTAAGTTGCTATTGGCATTTTTGCATTGTGTGCTTGCATAAAATATAGATTAGGATTTAGGCGATTAGGTAATTTACTGTTATCTCTCTCTATACATGGAGGCAACAGGGGGCAGTTTGAGTAATGGATTGTTATCTCTCTCTCTCTCTCTCTGTCTCTCTCTCCGTCTCTCTCTCTTTCTCTCTGTCTCTCTCCGTGTCTCTCTCTCTCTCTCTCTCTCTCTCTCTCTGTCTCTCTCTGTGTCTCTCTCTCTCTATTTCTCTGTCTCCCTCTTTATTTCTCTCTCTCTCTATTTCTCTATTTCTCTCTCTCTGTCTCTGTCTCTCTCTCAGATGGAGGCAGTAAAGGTGCCCCAGGTAAATAAATAGATGACAACACACTCTCTCTCTCACAACACACACAGAGGTGGAAAAAGTACTCGATTGTCATACCTGATATTTAACAAACCACTTTTTTTCATCACGTTATACTCACTTAATGTATATCTCTATGTTAAACATCTCTATTAACTACCTCTGTTAAATATCTCTGTTAAACATCTCTGTTATACTCACGTAATGTATATCTCTATGTTAAACATCTCTATTAACTACCTCTGTTAAATATCTCTGTTAAACATCTGTGTTATACTCACTTAATGTATATCTCGCTGTTAAACATCTCTGTTAACCACCTCGGTTAAACATCTCTGTTAAACATCTCTGTTATACTCACGTAATGTATATCTCTATGTTAAACATCTCTATTAACTACCTCTGCTAAATATCTCTGTTAAACATCTCTGTTATACTCACGTAATGTATATCTTGATGTTAAACATCTCTGTTAACCACCTCTGTTAATCACCTGTGTTAACAATCTCTGTTTACCATCTCTGTTAAGCCTAAACACACAATGCAAAAATACAATTAGCTATGCTCGATGTCTTCCCTGCAAAGCATTGCACATTTTGGGCTCCACACTTTTGGGTATACTGCAGCGCAAATATGGGACAGTTTGAGTAATGGAGTGTTCTCTCTCTCTCTCTCTGTCTCTCTCTACAGATGGAGGCAGTAAGGGTGCCCCGGCCAAAAGATCCCCAGGTAAATAAATAGATGACAACACACTCTCTCTCTCTCTCTCTCTCTCTCTCTCTCTCCGTCTCTCTCTCTTTCTCTCTCTCTCTATTTCTCTCTCTCTCTCTCTCTCTCTCTCTCTCTCTCTCTCTCTCCGTCTCTCTCTCTCTTTCTCTCTCTCTCTCTGTCTCTCTCTCTTTCTCTCTGTCTCTCTCCGTGTCTCTCTCTCTCTATATATACAGATGGAGGCAGTAAGGGTGCCCCAGGTAAATAAATAGATGACAACACACTCTCTCTCTCACAACACACACAGAGGTTGAAAAAGTACTCAATTGTCATACTTGAGCAAAAGAAAAGATACCTTTTATATAAAATGATTTGAGTAAAAGTGAAAGTAACCCAGTAAGATTCTTCTTGAGTAAAAGTCCCTTCCTCGATCATCTCCCGGTCTCTTTACTGTTTCTCTTTTCATCTTGTTTTGTTTTTCTGTCGCAACGTTATCCTTTCTTTCGCTCTCTTCTTCCTGTTTCTATCATTTTCTTCTTCACTCCTTTCTACTCTCGTTCTCCTCATGGTTCCCTTTGTCTCTCCGTCTCCTTTTCTAAAGCTGGTGTTAGGAGGAGGAAGGCAAGGCTGGTGAGACGCCACAACAACCAAAACCCACGTCCGGCCCTGACCCGTCCAAACCAGCTAAGACCAGTCCAGACCAGTTCAAACCAGCTAAGACCAGTCCAGACCAGTCCAAACCAGTAAGGACCAGTCCAGACCAGTCCAAACCACACCAGCCCTGCAGGAATCCATTTCCAGATCATTATTGAGGCACAGCAAGGAACACAACAACACTTTCTATGTTCCCTTGATGGGAAAAGAGAAAGTATGAAAACATGTCTGTTTGAAAAGATGTTGATAATACTTATTTTCAAACTATTTTGTTCTCTGGGCAGAGGTGAATAATGAACTTAACCTACAGTAGAGTGAAACAACTGGACCAATGGTGTCGGACATGATGTGTTTTAACAATGCTAAGATAATCGGTGTTCCTACATGATGTGTTTTAACAATGCTAAGATAATCGGTGTTCCTACATGATGTGTTTTAACAATGCTAAGATAATCGGTGTTCCTACATGATGTGTTTTAACGATGCTAAGATAATCGGTGTTCCTACATGATGTGTTTTAACAATGCTAAGATAATCGGTGTTCCTACATGATGTGTTTTAACAATGCTAAGATAATCGGTGTTCCTACATGATGTGTTCTAATAATGCTAAGATAATCCGTTTTCTTACTTGTAAGTAATATTTGAATGCAAGGACATGTACTTTTAATAACTTTTATGAACTTTTACTGTGGTGCAGATGAGGTAGAAGGTTTGAAATAATATTTCTACAACGGAAAGATGATGATGTTTGTTAGTTTTTTTTGCTCAGTTTAGTTTAATTGATGGCTTGATCTGGAAGACATTTTGTATGTTTTATAATGGTGCTGGCATTCTGTATTACGGATTAATCTTGACCAATAGGAATGAAGCATTGTGTATTATGGATGCATCTCAACCAATAGGAACTAAGCATACTATTACAAATGCATCTCAACCAATAGGAACTATGCAATACTAATGCTGTACGTTATCTAAACTTAATTAACAACCAACCAAACAGAATCCTGTTTCGATAGTTTAGTTCCGTATCAGAATGGATTATTTTCTGATTTCCTGTTTTAATTGGTTTGTGTTGATCTTTTAGCGAGGCTTCCTGCTGTTAGAACTGTTGATGTTCAGCTGTACCATTATACCTTTGCAATCTATGCACCTTTTTACCTCTGTGTCGTTTTGAAAATAAATGTTCAATAAAAGTTACAGTTGAATGTGAAGATCTTCTTGGTTTTTTTATCATACCGGTACGTTTGGTCATATAAGATCAATTCTGGAAATCCTGGTTGGGAAGAATTCGGATTCCTTGCCTATTTCCTCATGATTAAAACAAATTTGTATTTCTGGAAAAACTGGGAATTATGGGAAACCTAAAGACAAGGCTCTAATGTCGGCTCTGTGAACACACTTGAATCATCTGACTAAGGGACAAGAGAGGACAGAGACTAGTCCCAGTGTTTACCATGAGTGTTATCTTAGTGAACGTCAGGGAAATCGCCTTTAAAAGGCACGTTGTCGACAGTGCGGTGCGCTTGATGACATTGTGCAATTGATTGAATCCTGCCTTGGACAGGCTTCACATGCTCTTGGAACCCTGTGACATCACTCTGCTCGGGACCTTGTGACATCAGTCTCCTCGGAGTCAAAACTTCAGACTCCGACGACATGACGTGAGAAATAGCAGCAGATCATCAAAGCATTATGAAAACCACTGGTAGATGCTTTGTGTCTTTCATCACTGGTAGAGGCTTTGTGTCTGTCATCACTGGCAGAGGCTTTGTGTCTGTCATCACTGGCAGAGGCTTTGTGTCTTTCATCACTGGTAGAGGCTTTGTGTCTGTCATCACTGGCAGAGGCTTTGTGTCTGTCATCACTGGTAGATGCTTTGTGTCTGTCATCACTGGTAGAGGCTTTGTGTCTGTCATCACTGGTAGAGGCTTTGTGTCTGTCATCACTGGCAGAGGCTTTGTGTCTGTCATCACTGGTAGAGGCTTTGTGTCTGTCATCACTGGCAGAGGCTTTGTGTCTGTCATCACTGGTAGAGGCTTTGTGTCTGTCATCACTGGCAGAGGCTTTGTGTCTGTCATCACTGGCAGAGGCTTTGTGTCTGTCATCACCGGCAGAGGCTTTGTGTCTGTCATCACTGGTAGAGGCTTTGTGTCTGTCATCACCGGCAGAGGCTTTGCGTCTGTCATCACTGGCAGAGGCTTTGTGTCTGTCATCACTGGTAGAGGCTTTGTGTCTGTCATCACTGGCAGAGGCTTTGTGTCTGTTATCACTGGCAGAGGCTTTGTGTCTGTTATCACTGGTAGTTGCTTTGTGTCTGTCATCACGGGCAGATGCTTTGTGTCTGTCATCACTGGCAGAGGCTTTGTGTCTGTCATCACTGGCAGAGGCTTTGTGTCATCACTGGCAGAGGCTTTGTGTCTGTTATCACTGGTAGATGCTTTGTGTCTTTCATCACTGGCAGAGGCTTTGTGTCTGTCATCACTGGCAGAGGCTTTGTGTCTGTCATCACTGGCAGAGGCTTTGTGTCTGTCATCACTGGTAGAGGCTTTGTGTCTGTCATCACTGGCAGAGGCTTTGTGTCTGTCATCACTGGTAGATGCTTTGTGTCTGTCATCACTGGTAGAGGCTTTGTGTCTGTCATCACTGGCAGAGGCTTTGTGTCTGTCATCACTGGTAGAGGCTTTGTGTCTGTCATCACTGGCAGAGGCTTTGTGTCTGTCATCACTGGCAGAGGCTTTGTGTCTGTCATCACTGGTAGAGGCTTTGTGTCTGTCATCACTGGCAGAGGCTTTGTGTCTGTCATCACTGGTAGAGGCTTTGTGTCTGTCATCACTGTTAGAGGCTTTGTGTCTGTCATCACTGGCAGAGGCTTTGTGTCTGTCATCACTGGTAGAGGCTTTGTGTCTGTCATCACTGGCAGAGGCTTTGTGTCATCACTGGCAGAGGCTTTGTGTCTGTCATCACTGGCAGAGGCTTTGTGTCTGTTATCACTGGCAGAGGCTTTGTGTCTGTTATCACTGGTAGATGCTTTGTGTCTGTCATCACTGGCAGAGGCTTTGTGTCTGTCATCACTGGCAGAGGCTTTGTGTCTGTCATCACTGGCAGAGGCTTTGTGTCATCACTGGCAGAGGCTTTGTGTCTGTTATCACTGGTAGATGCTTTGTGTCTTTCATCACTGGCAGAGGCTTTGTGTCTGTCATCACTGGCAGAGGCTTTGTGTCTGTCATCACTGGCAGAGGCTTTGTGTCTGTCATCACTGGTAGAGGCTTTGTGTCTGTCATCACTGGCAGAGGCTTTGTGTCTGTCATCACTGGTAGATGCTTTGTGTCTGTCATCACTGGTAGAGGCTTTGTGTCTGTCATCACTGGCAGAGGCTTTGTGTCTGTCATCACTGGTAGAGGCTTTGTGTCTGTCATCACTGGCAGAGGCTTTGTGTCTGTCATCACTGGCAGAGGCTTTGTGTCTGTCATCACTGGTAGAGGCTTTGTGTCTGTCATCACTGGCAGAGGCTTTGTGTCTGTCATCACTGGTAGAGGCTTTGTGTCTGTCATCACTGGTAGAGGCTTTGTGTCTGTCATCACTGGCAGAGGCTTTGTGTCTGTCATCACTTGTAGAGGCTTTGTGTCTGTCATCACTGGCAGAGGCTTTGTGTCATCACTGGCAGAGGCTTTGTGTCTGTTATCACTGGTAGATGCTTTGTGTCTTTCATCACTGGCAGAGGCTTTGTGTCTGTCATCACTAGCAGAGGCTTTGTGTCTGTCATCACTGGCAGAGGCTTTGTGTCTGTCATCACTGGTAGAGGCTTTGTGTCTGTCATCACTGGCAGAGGCTTTGTGTCTGTCATCACTGGTAGATGCTTTGTGTCTGTCATCACTGGTAGAGGCTTTGTGTCTGTCATCACTGGCAGAGGCTTTGTGTCTGTCATCACTGGTAGAGGCTTTGTGTCTGTCATCACTGGCAGAGGCTTTGTGTCTGTTATCACTGGCAGAGGCTTTGTGTCTGTTATCACTGGTAGATGCTTTGTGTCTGTCATCACTGGCAGAGGCTTTGTGTCTGTTATCACTGGCAGAGGCTTTGTGTCTGTTATCACTGGTAGATGCTTTGTGTCTGTCATCACTGGCAGAGGCTTTGTGTCTGTTATCACTGGCAGAGGCTTTGTGTCTGTTATCACTGGTAGATGCTTTGTGTCTGTCATCACTGGCAGAGGCTTTGTGTCTGTCATCACTTGTAGAGGCTTTGTGTCTGTCATCACTGGCAGAGGCTTTGTGTCATCACTGGCAGAGGCTTTGTGTCTGTTATCACTGGTAGATGCTTTGTGTCTTTCATCACTGGCAGAGGCTTTGTGTCTGTCATCACTAGCAGAGGCTTTGTGTCTGTCATCACTGGCAGAGGCTTTGTGTCTGTCATCACTGGTAGAGGCTTTGTGTCTGTCATCACTGGCAGAGGCTTTGTGTCTGTCATCACTGGTAGATGCTTTGTGTCTGTCATCACTGGTAGAGGCTTTGTGTCTGTCATCACTGGCAGAGGCTTTGTGTCTGTCATCACTGGTAGAGGCTTTGTGTCTGTCATCACTGGCAGAGGCTTTGTGTCTGTTATCACTGGCAGAGGCTTTGTGTCTGTTATCACTGGTAGATGCTTTGTGTCTGTCATCACTGGCAGAGGCTTTGTGTCTGTTATCACTGGTAGATACTTTGTGTCTGTCATCACTGGTAGAGGCTTTGTGTCTGTCATCACTGGCAGAGGCTTTGTGTCTGTCATCACTGGTAGAGGCTTTGTGTCTGTCATCACTGGCAGAGGCTTTGTGTCTGTCATCACTGGCAGAGGCTTTGTGTCTGTCATCACTGGCAGAGGCTTTGTGTCTGTCATCACTAGCAGAGGCTTTGTGTCTGTCATCACTAGCAGAGGCTTTGTGTCTGTCATCACTATCAGAGGCTTTGTGTCTGTCATCACTGGCAGAGGCTTTGTGCCTGTCATCACTGGCAGAGACTTTGTGTCTGTCATCACTTGCAGAGGCTGTGTGTCTGTCATCACTGGTAGAGGCTTTGTGTCTGTCATCACTGGCAGAGGCTTTGTGTCTGTCATCACTAGCAGAAGCTTTGTGTCTGTCATCACTAGCAGAGGCTTTGTGTCTGTCATTACTGGCAGAGGCTTTGTGTCTGTCATCACTGGCAGAGGCTTTGTGTCTGTCATCACTGGCAGAGGCTTTGTGTCTGTCATCACTGGTAGAGGCTTTGTGTCTGTCATCACTGGCAGAGGCTTTGTGTCTGTCATCACTGGTAGAGGCTTTGTGTCTGTCATCACTGGTAGAGGCTTTGTGTCTGTCATCACTGGCAGAGGCTTTGTGTCTGTCATCACTTGTAGAGGCTTTGTGTCTGTCATCACTGGCAGAGGCTTTGTGTCATCACTGGCAGAGGCTTTGTGTCTGTTATCACTGGTAGATGCTTTGTGTCTTTCATCACTGGCAGAGGCTTTGTGTCTGTCATCACTAGCAGAGGCTTTGTGTCTGTCATCACTGGCAGAGGCTTTGTGTCTGTCATCACTGGTAGAGGCTTTGTGTCTGTCATCACTGGCAGAGGCTTTGTGTCTGTCATCACTGGTAGATGCTTTGTGTCTGTCATCACTGGTAGAGGCTTTGTGTCTGTCATCACTGGCAGAGGCTTTGTGTCTGTCATCACTGGTAGAGGCTTTGTGTCTGTCATCACTGGCAGAGGCTTTGTGTCTGTTATCACTGGCAGAGGCTTTGTGTCTGTTATCACTGGTAGATGCTTTGTGTCTGTCATCACTGGCAGAGGCTTTGTGTCTGTTATCACTGGCAGAGGCTTTGTGTCTGTTATCACTGGTAGATGCTTTGTGTCTGTCATCACTGGCAGAGGCTTTGTGTCTGTTTTCACTGGCAGAGGCTTTGTGTCTGTTATCACTGGTAGATGCTTTGTGTCTGTCATCACTGGCAGAGGCTTTGTGTCTGTCATCACTTGTAGAGGCTTTGTGTCTGTCATCACTGGCAGAGGCTTTGTGTCATCACTGGCAGAGGCTTTGTGTCTGTTATCACTGGTAGATGCTTTGTGTCTTTCATCACTGGCAGAGGCTTTGTGTCTGTCATCACTAGCAGAGGCTTTGTGTCTGTCATCACTGGCAGAGGCTTTGTGTCTGTCATCACTGGTAGAGGCTTTGTGTCTGTCATCACTGGCAGAGGCTTTGTGTCTGTCATCACTGGTAGATGCTTTGTGTCTGTCATCACTGGTAGAGGCTTTGTGTCTGTCATCACTGGCAGAGGCTTTGTGTCTGTCATCACTGGTAGAGGCTTTGTGTCTGTCATCACTGGCAGAGGCTTTGTGTCTGTTATCACTGGCAGAGGCTTTGTGTCTGTTATCACTGGTAGATGCTTTGTGTCTGTCATCACTGGCAGAGGCTTTGTGTCTGTTATCACTGGTAGATACTTTGTGTCTGTCATCACTGGTAGAGGCTTTGTGTCTGTCATCACTGGCAGAGGCTTTGTGTCTGTCATCACTGGTAGAGGCTTTGTGGCTGTCATCACTGGCAGAGGCTTTGTGTCTGTCATCACTGGCAGAGGCTTTGTGTCTGTCATCACTGGCAGAGGCTTTGTGTCTGTCATCACTAGCAGAGTCTTTGTGTCTGTCATCACTAGCAGAGGCTTTGTGTCTGTCATCACTATCAGAGGCTTTGTGTCTGTCATCACTGGCAGAGGCTTTGTGCCTGTCATCACTGGCAGAGGCTTTGTGTCTGTCATCACTTGCAGAGGCTGTGTGTCTGTCATCACTGGTAGAGGCTTTGTGTCTGTCATCACTGGCAGAGGCTTTGTGTCTGTCATCACTAGCAGAAGCTTTGTGTCTGTCATCACTAGCAGAGGCTTTGTGTCTGTCATCACTGGCAGAGGCTTTGTGTCTGTCATCACTGGCAGAGGCTTTGTGTCTGTCATCACTGGCAGAGGCTTTGTGTCTGTGTCATCACTGGTAGAGGCTTTGTGTCTGTCATCACTGGCAGAGGCTTTGTGTCTGTCATCACTGGCAGAGGCTTTGTGTCTGTCATCACTAGCAGAGGCTTTGTGTCTGTCATCACTAGCAGAGGCTTTGTGTCTGTCATCACTATCAGAGGCTTTGTGTCTGTCATCACTGGCAGAGGCTTTGTGCCTGTCATCACTGGCAGAGGCTTTGTGTCTGTCATCACTTGCAGAGGCTGTGTGTCTGTCATCACTGGTATAGGCTTTGTGTCTGTCATCACTGGCAGAGGCTTTGTGTCTGTCATCACTAGCAGAAGCTTTGTGTCTGTCATCACTAGCAGAGGCTTTGTGTCTGTCATCACTGGCAGAGGCTTTGTGTCTGTCATCACTGGCAGAGGCTTTGTGTCTGTCATCACTGGCAGAGGCTTTGTGTCTGTGTCATCACTGGTAGAGGCTTTGTGTCTGTCATCACTGGTAGAGGCTTTGTGTCTGTCATCACTGGCAAGGGACATTTTTGTAGTGGTTGATACGTTTTTCGTAAGGGAAAATCAAGTCTGACACTTCAGAAGCCTTTTTAAACTACAATTAATCTACAAGTATAACATATCCTGTATTGCAGAAAAGTTATCGTGCAACAGGGTGATCAAATTAAGATCCTACATTTGTAGTGTAATGTTTTACCAAAATGTATTTTGTTTAGTTTCTAAAGCATGGTTTAATTAAATTCACAAGATACACGGGTGTCGTAGTGTACAGTTGAAGCCATGCTGCAGCACATCTGTTACCTGGGGCGTGTGTATGTGTGTGTGTGTGTGTGTGTGTGTGTGTATGTGTGTGTTTGTGTGTGTGTGTGTGTGTGTGTGCGCGTGCGCGTGCATGTGTGCGTGTGTGTGTGTGTGTGTGTGCGAGAAAGAGAGTGAACGTGAGCGTATGTGTTGGTGTGCTGCCCAGGTTGTGTAGAAAAATACATTGACAGAACATGAGATCAAGCACAGTTGATTATGACATAAATTAATTTAGCTTGGCTGTTGCCTTGGTGCTCCGAGTGTGTTTAACCTATCTGAGGATAGAGAGAGAGAGAGAGAGAGAAAATAAAAATGAATAAAGATTATCTGTGATGATTGACATCCCATGCAAATCTCCACATCTAAACTCTCCTGTTAATGGGGTTGGATAAACATCCCGTGCTCGACTACACTAATGCCTGTGCTGGGTGGGCGGTATTCATGAACGGCTGTTACCATTCTGTTCACACGTGGCTTGAAAATACAAGTAATATATCTGAAAAAAATATATAATGATTTCTAAACAGACTCTAAAAACATAGTTTTTTGGGAATTATTATGCCGCACATATTATTTTTGTTCCCAAAGACAGATGTTGTTTTTTTTTCAACAGTGATTCATGTCCTGTAATATCACTTTGGGGGAATTTCGAATCACACCTTTTCCCTGACAGTAAAATGGAATGGGACACAATGGCTGTCAGACACTATTCACTATAGGGATTTAGTCCTAGGTAGTGTACTATATAGGATATAGGGAGCCATTTCAGGCATAACCCGTGTGTCCATTGGAATGTGATTCTACTTTGGATTTGCTCATCTGATTCCGAGAGAGAGAGAGAGAGAGAGAGAGAGAGAGAAATACAGGGAGAGAGAGAGAGAGAGAGAGAGAGAGAGAGAGAGATAAATACAGTGAGAGAGAGAGAGAGAGAGAGAGAGAGAGAGAGAGAGAGAAAGAAAAACAGAGAGAGAGAGAGGGCAAACAACCAATGAGCATGGCTATAGGCTGCCAGCAATCATGAGATATCTGTTAGAGCTGATGTCCTCTGGGACGTCATTAAGATGATCATCCACAGACACATGCTTGGCCGAGTCAGCGCATCATTAACGGAGAAGGACAGAAACTTGTTCACATCTGGGGATGTTGAAGCTCGTATGATTCCCTGTGCTGTAAACACAAATTATAACCCTGCAAGGCTGGACTTCTCCAACCTACCGACAGGGAGCGAGCAACAAATGGTGTGATAACAAGTGATGTCATTACAGTAGAGATATGAAGCTGATGATCTTTATGAGTTTATTACACATAGTGCAGGCTCTAATGACTTGTCAGTTTAATACACATGCTACAGGCTCTAATGACTTGTCAGTGTATTACACATAGTGCAGGCTCTAATGACTTGTCAGTGTATTACACATAGTGCAGGCTCTAATGACTTGTCAGTGTATTACACATAGTGCAGGCTCTAATGACTTGTCAGTGTATTACACATAGTGCAGGCTCTAATGACTTGTCAGTGTATTACACATAGTGCAGGCTCTAATTACTTGTCAGTGTATTACACATAGTGCAGGCTCTAATGACTTGTCAGTTTATTACACATAGTGCAGGCTCTAATGACTTGTCAGTGTATTACACATAGTGCAGGCTCTAATGACTTGTCAGTGTATTACACATAGTGCAGGCTCTAATGACTTGTCAGTGTATTACACATAGTGCAGGCTCTAATGACTTGTCAGTTTAATACACATAATGCAGGCTCTAATGACTTGTCAGTGTATTACACATAGTGCAGGCTCTAATGACTTGTCAGTTTAATACACATAATGCAGGCTCTAATGACTTGTCAGTGTATTACACATAGTGCAGGCTCTAATGACTTGTCAGTTTAATACACATAGTGCAGGCTCTAATGACTTGTCAGTGTATTACACACAGTCTGTTTTCATGGTAGGCTAGAGGAACAAACTTGCTTGAGAAAAAATGCATAGCTCTTGACGTTTAAAGGTAATTCACGCTTGAGCCAACATCCACAGTGTTTACTGTGAGTGCGTTCTGTGCTAACATCAGGGAGCTTTTAAAATTCCATTTTTTTTTGTGTGACTGTAGGATCCTTAGGGAGTAACACATTGAGAAAATATCCTGTGGATTCACGGCTACGCCCATCCTCTCTAATCAAGGGTTAATTTGTCATTATAAACCGGGTGGCTCGAGCCCAGAATTCTGATTGGCTGACAGAAACTTTGTGTTACGTGGTACGTAAGAACAGCACTTAGCCGTGTTACATTGCCGATTTACCACACCGTATTCCTTAATTAACCTATGGTTCTTGTAATTAACAAATGTTGTCATCACGGAATCCATTTGGAGCTTGCTGTAAGCAAGACCTGTCACGGTTGTCGTAAGGAGGAGACCAAGGTGCAGCGTGAAATACCCAAGGAAGACAAAATACCAAAGGAATATGGCTGCCTAAATATGGTTCCCAATCAGAGACAACGATAAACAGCTGCCTCTGACTGAGAACCAATCTAGGCAACCATAGACATAAAAACACCTAGACTGGGTACCCATAAACATACAAAAACCCAAGATTGTTACGGTGCGTGAATGAGGACCCAAAAGCAAATTAACGTAAACAGAGCTTCTTTAATAACAAAACAAACGTAGGCTCAGATGGACCGGCAGATTCCGACAGGACAGGACAAGGTTGCAGCAAACATGACGATAGTCTGGTTCAGGCATGAATAACACAAACAAGAATCCGACAAAGACAGAAACAAAAACAGAGAGAGATATAGAGGACTAATCAGAGGGAAAAGGGAACAGGTGGGAAAAGGGGTGACGAGGTAGTTAGGAGGAGACAAGGAACAGCTGGGGGAAAGAGGGGGAGAAAAGGTAACCTAAAACGACCAGCAGAGGGAGACAGGGTGAAGGGAAAGGACAGAAACAAGACACAACATGACAATACATGACAGTACCCCCCCACTCACCGAGCGCCTCCTGGCGCACTCGAGGAGGAAACCTGGCGGCAACGGAGGAAATCCTCGATCAGCGCACGGTCCAGCACGTCCCGAGAGGGAACCCAACTCCTCTCCTCAGGACCGTACCCCTCCCAATCTACTAGGTACTGATGACCACGGCCCCGAGGACGCATGTCCAAAATCCTACGGACCCTGTAGATGGGTGCGCCCTCGACAAGGATGGGGGGGGGGGGGAGACGAGCGGGGGCGCGAAGAACGGGCTTGATACAGGAGACATGGAAGACCGGGTGGACGCGACGAAGATATCGCGGAAGAAGAAGTCGAACTGCGACAGGATTAATGATTTGAGAAATACGGAATGGACCAATGAACCGCGGGGTCAACTTGCGAGAAGCGGTCTTAAGGGGAAGGTTCTGAGTGGAGAGCCAAACTCTCTGACCGCGACAATATCTAGGACTCTTAGTTCTACGCTTATTAGCAGCCCTCACAGTCTGCGCCCTATAACGGCAAAGTGCAGACCTGACCCTCTTCCAGGTGCGCTCGCAACGTTGGACAAAAGCCTGAGCGGAGGGGACGCTGGACTCGGCGAACTGAGATGAGAACAGCGGAGGCTGGTACCCGAGGCTACTCTGAAAAGGAGATAGCCCGGTCGCAGACGAAGGAAGCGAGTTGTGGGCGTATTCTGCCCAGGGGAGCTGTTCTGACCAAGACGCAGGGTTGCGAAAAGAAAGACTGCGTAAGATGCGACCAATAGTCTGATTGGCCCGTTCTGCTTGACCGTTAGACTGGGGGTGAAAGCCGGAAGAGAGACTGACGGAAGCCCCAATCAAACGGCAAAACTCCCTCCAAAATTGAGACGTGAATTGCGGACCTCTGTCCGAAACGACGTCTGACGGAAGGCCATGAATTCTGAAAACATTCTCGATGATGATTTGTGCCGTCTCTTTAGCAGAAGGAAGCTTAGCAAGGGGAATAAAATGAGCCGCCTTAGAGAACCTGTCGACAACCGTAAGAATAACAGTCTTCCCCGCTGACGAAGGCAGTCCGGTGACAAAATCTAAGGCGATGTGAGACCACGGTCGAGAGGGAATGGGAAGCGGCCTGAGACGGCCGGCAGGAGGGGAGTTACCGGACTTAGTCTGCGCGCAGACTGAACAAGCAGCCACGAAGCGACGCGTGTCATGCTCCCGGGTGGGCCACCAAAAACGCTGGCGAATGGAAGCAAGCGTACCCCGAACGCCAGGGTGGCCGGCTAACTTGGCAGAGTGAGCCCACTGAAGAACGGCCAGACGAGTAGGAACGGGAACGAAAAGAAGGTTCCTGGGACAAGCGCGCGGCGACGGAGTTTGAGTGAGTGCTTGCTTTACCTGCCTCTCAATTCCCCAGACAGTCAACCCGACAACACGCCCCTCAGGGAGAATCCCCTCGGGGTCAGTGGAGGCTACTGAAGAACTGAAGAGACGAGATAAAGCATCAGGCTTGGTGTTCTTAGAGCCCGGACGATAAGAAATCACGAACTCGAAACGAGCGAAAAACAGCGCCCAGCGCGCCTGACGCGCATTAAGTCGTTTGGCAGAACGGATGTACTCAAGGTTCCTATGGTCAGTCCAAACGACAAAAGGAACGGTCGCCCCCTCCAACCACTGTCGCCATTCGCCTAGGGCTAAGCGGATGGCGAGCAGTTCGCGGTTTCCCACATCATAGTTACGTTCCGACGGCGACAGGCGATGAGAAAAATATGCGCAAGGGTGGACCTTGTCGTCTTAGAGGGAACGCTGAGAAAGAATGGCTCCCACGCCCACCTCTGACGCGTCAACCTCGACCACGAACTGTCTAGAGACGTCAGGTGTAACAAGGATAGGAGCGGATGTAAAACGATTCTTGAGGAGATCAAAAGCTCCCTGGGCGGAAACGGACCACTTAAAGCACGTCTTGACAGAAGTAAGGGCTGTGAGAGGAGCTGCCACCTGACCGAAATTACGGATGAAACGACGATAGAAGTTCGCGAAGTCGAGAAAGCGCTGCAGCTCGACGCGTGACTTAGGGACGGGCCAATCAATGACAGCCTGGACCTTAGCGGGATCCATCTAAATGCCTTCAGCGGAAATAACAGAACCGAGAAATGTGACGGAGGAGGCATGAAAAGTGCACTTCTCAGCCTTCACAAAAAGACAATTCTCTAAAAGGCGCTGGAGGACACGTCGAACGTGCTGAACATGAATCTGGAGTGACGGTGAAAAAATCAGGATATCGTCAAGGTAAACGAAAACAAAGATGTTCAGCATGTCTCTCAGGACATCATTGACTAATGCCTGAAAGACAGCTGGAGCGTTAGCGAGGCCGAAAGGAAGAACCCGGTATTCAAAGTGCCCTAACGGAGTGTTAAACGCCGTCTTCCACTCGTCCCCCTCCCTGATGCGCACAAGATGGTAAGCGTTACGAAGGTCCAACTTAGTGAAAAACCTGGCTCCCTGCAGGATCTCGAAGGCTGAAGACATAAGAGGAAGCGGATAACGATTCTTCACTGTTATGTCATTCAGCCCTCGATAATCTATGCAGGGGCGCAGGGACCCGTCCTTCTTCTTAACAAAAAAAAACCCCGCTCCGGCGGGAGAGGAGGAGGGGACTATGGTACCGGCGGCAAGAGCTACAGACAAATAATCTTCGAGAGCTTTACGTTCGGGAGCCGACAGAGAGTATAGTCTACCCCGGGGGGGAGTGGTTCCCGGAAGGAGATCAATACTACAATCATACGACCGGTGTGGAGGAAGAGAGGTGGCCCTGGACCGACTGAACACCGTGCGCAGATCGTGATATTCCTCCGGCACCCCTGTCAAATCACCAGGCTCCTCCTGTGAAGAAGAGACAGAGGAAACAGGAGGGATAGCAGACATTAAACATTTCACATGACAAGAGACGTTCCAGGAGAGGATAGAATTACTAGACCAATTAATAGAAGGATTATGACAAACTAGCCAGGGATGGCCCAAAACAACAGGTGTAAAAGGTGAACGAAAAATTAAAAAAGAAATGGTTTCGCTATGATTACCAGAGACAGTGAGGGTTAAAGGTAGCGTCTCACGCTGAATCCTGGGGAGAGGACTACCATCCAAGGCGAACAAGGCCGTGGGCTCCCTTAACTGTCTGAGAGGAATGTCATGTTCCCGAGCCCAGGTCTCGTCCATAAAACAGCCCTCCGCCCCAGAGTCTATTAAGGCACTGCAGGAAGCTGACGAACCGGTCCAGCGTAGATGGACCGACAAGGTAGTGCAGGATCTTGAAGGAGAGACAGGAGTAGTAGCGCTCACCAGTAGCCCTCCGCTTACTGATGAGCTCTGGCTTTTACTGGACATGAAGTGACAAAATGACCAGCAGAACCGCAATAGAGACAGAGGCGGTTGGTGATTCTCCGTTCCCTCTCCTTAGTCGAGATGCGGATACCTCCCAGCTGCATAGGCTCAGCACCCGAGCCGGCAGAGGAAGATGGTAGTGATGCGGAGAGGGGGGCAACGGAGAACGCGAGCTCCTTTCCACGAGCTCGGTGACGAAGATCAACCCGTCGCTCAATGCGAATAGCGAGTTCAATCAAGGAATCCACGCTGGAAGGAACCTCCCGGGAGAGAATCTCATCCTTTACCTCTGCGCGGAGACCCTCCAGAAAACGAGCGAGCAAAGCCGGCTCGTTCCAGCCACTGGAGGCAGCAAGAGTGCGAAACTCAATAGAGTAGTCTGTTATGGATCGATTACCTTGACATAGGGAAGACAGGACCCTGGAAGCCTCCTCCCCAAAAACAGATCGATCAAAAACCCGTATCATCTCCTCCTTAAAGTCCTGATACTGGTTAGTACACTCAGCCCTTGCCTCCCAGATTGCCGTGCCCCACTCACGAGCCCGTCCAGTAAGGAGAGATATGACGTAGGCGACACGAGCAGTGCTCCTGGAGTAAGTGTTGGGCTGGAGAGAAAACACAATATCACACTGGGTGAGGAACGAGCGGCATTCAGTGGGCTCCCCAGAGTAACACGGCGGGTTATTGATTCTGGGCTCCGGAGATTCGAAAGCCCTGGAAGTGGCCGGTGGATCGAGGCGGAGATGGTGAACCTGTTCTGTGAGGTTGGAGACTTGGGTGGCCAGGGTCTCAACGGCATGTCGAGCAGCAGACAATTCCTGCTCGTGTCTGCCTAGCATCGCTCCCTGGATCTCGACGGCTGAGTGGAGAGGATCCGAAGTCGCTGGGTCCATTCTTGGTCGGATTCTTCTGTTACGGTGCGTGAATGAGGACCCAAAAGCGAATTAACGTAAACAGAGCTTCTTTAATAACAAAACAAACGTAGGCTCAGATGGACCGGCAGATTCCGACAGGACAGGACAAGGTTGCAGCAAACATGACGATAGTCTGGTTCAGGCATGAATAACACAAACAAGAATCCGACAAAGACAGAAACAAAAACAGAGAGAGATATAGAGGACTAATCAGAGGGAAAAGGGAACAGGTGGGAAAAGGGGTGACGAGGTAGTTATGAGGAGACAAGGAACAGCTGGGGGAAAGAGGGGGAGAAAAGGTAACCTAAAACGACCAGCAGAGGGAGACAGGGTGAAGGGAAAGGACAGAAACAAGACACAACATGACAATACATGAAAAAGATAGCTTGTAGCATCATCGTCACACCCTGACCTAACCAAAATAATAAAGAAAACAAAAATAACAAATGCGAAAACTGGTTTTTAGAAATGTTTGCAAATGTATTATAAATAAAAAACTGAATTATCACATTTAAATAATTATTCAGACCCTTTACTCAGTACTTTGTTGAAGCACCTTTGGCAGCGATTACAGCCTCAAGTCTTTTTGGGTATGAAGCTACAAGCTTGGTATACCTGTATTTGGGGAGTTTCTCCCATTGCTCTCTGCAGATCCTCGCAACCTCTGTCAGGTTGGATGGGGTGCGTCGCTGCACAGCTATTTTCAGGTCTCTCCAGAGATGTTCGAGCGGGTTCAAGTCCGGGCTCTGGCTGGGCCACTCAAGGACATTCAGAGACTTGTCCCGAAGCCACTCCTGCATTGTCTTGGCTGTGTGCTTAGGGTCATCGTCCTGATAGAAAGTGAACCTTCGCCCCAGTCTGAGGTCCTGAGCAGTCTGGAACAGTTTTTCATCTAGGATCTCTCTGTACTTCGCTCTGTTCATCTTTCAAGACAAGACTCCCAGTCCCTGTCACTGAAAAACATCCCCACAGCATGATGCTGCCTCCACCATGCTTCACCGTAGGGATGGTGCCAGGTTTTCTCCAGTCATGCCTCTTGGCATTGAGGCCAAATAGTTTAATCTTGGTTTCATCAAACCAAATAATTTTTTTTCTTATGGTCTGAGAGTCTTTAGGTGCCTTTTGACAAACTCCAAACGGGCTGTCAGGTGCCTTTTACTGAGGAGTGGCTTCCGTCTGGCTACTCTGCCATAAAGGCCTGATTGGTAGAGTCCTGCAGAGAATGTGCAAAGCTGTCATCAAGGCAAAGATTGGCTACATTGAAGAATCTAAAATGTAAAATATATTTTGATTTGTTTAACATTTATTTTGTTACTACATGATAACATATGTGTTATTTCATAGTTTTGATGTCTTCACTATTATTCTACAATGTAGAAAATAGTAAAAAATAAAGTTTCCTCCTCTGAGGAGGAGAAGAGTGAAGGATCGGAGGACCAATGCGCAGCGTGGTAAGTGTCCATGGTTGTATATTTAAAAAACATAAACTGAACACTATGAATACAAAAACAATAAACGTGAAACGACTGAAAACCGAAACAGTACCGTGTGGTGAAAAACACAGACACGGAAACAAACACCCACAAACACACAGTGAAACCCAGGCTACCTAAGTATGATTTTCAATCAGAGACAACTAACGACACCTGCCTCTGATTGAGAACCATACCAGGCCGAAACATAGAAATCCCCAAATCATAGAAAAACAAACATAGACTGCCCACCCCAACTCACACCCTGACCATACTAAATAACGACAAAACAAAGGAAATAAAGGTCAGAACGTGACAACTTCTCTGTTCACCTTTGACATTAGAGTATTTTATGTAGACTGTTGACTAAAAATTGCAATTAAATGAATTTTAATCCCAATTTTGTAACAACAACAATAAATCCAAAGGTTATGCATACTTTTTCTGTAGATTCAGTGATGATGCGTTTAGAACTACTTTCTGAAATGCTGTGCAGAGAAAGATGACAACGATAGTTTATTGCACATAAGGAAACAGCTGAGAAACCTTCTTCCTCTGAGTATACGTTTTCATTTTCTCAAGAAAATACATAACACACATTACAACATTTCATTGAAATGGCAATTTATCACCGTAACGTGAACAACTAAAGTGTGAAATCCCACTGGTACACAGTTGCCAGCCACAACTGCTTTGTCAATAGTATGTTATTAATATTGACTGAGAAGACGCCATTGTCAATCAAGGTTAAACTTACATAGCTAATTACAATACCTAACCTAATTTGGTTAACGAGTAGGAGTGTACTTGTGCAGGTATACTTTTTTTTTTGAAGAGAAAATCCTCGAATTCTAATTCAAAAACTATTTCAGTATATTTTTAATTTATGAGAAATATACATATAATGTACTTAAGGTGTATTCAAAATATATGTGTCACGTTCGTCGTAGTAGTATAGTATATTATTTAGTAGTATAGTATATTATTTAGTAGTATAGTATATTATGCAGTAGTATAGTATATTATACAGTGGTGTAGTATATTATACCGTGGTATATTATACAGTGGTGTAGTATATTTTATAGTGGCATAGTATATTATACAGTAGTATAGTGGCATAGTATATTATACAGTACTATAGTGGTATAGTATATTAAATAGTGGCATAGTATATTATACAGTACTATAGTGGTATAGTATATTAAATAGTGGCATAGTATGTTATGAAGTAGTAGTGCGGTATAATATATAGGGTACTGTAACCCTACCAGTAGTATAGTGGTATTGTCACGTTCGTCGTAAAGAGGAGACCAAAGCGCAGCGTGATTAGAATAAATACTTTTTACTGAAAGACGAAGAACACTTAACAAACTATACAAGAACAACAAACCGAAAGTGAAGCTTTATAATACTAGTGCAGACACAGGCAACTGGACATAGACATAGATAATAACCCACGAAATACGCAAAGAAGATGGCTGCCTAAATATGGTTCCCAATCAGAGACAACGAGACACACGTGCCTCTAATTGAGAACCAATCTAGGCAACCATAGACATACAAAATACCTAGAAAGGGGACAGCCCCATAAACATAAAAAAAAACCTAGACAAGACAAAAACACATACATACTAAGGTCAGGGTGTGACAGTACTCCCCCCAAAAAGGTGCGGACTCCCGGCCACACACCTAAACATATAGGGGAGGGATTGGGTGGGCGTCTGTCCATGGTGGCGGCTCTGGCACTGGACGTGGAACCCACCACACCATAGTCTTTGGCCTCTTCAGTCTCTTCCTATGAACAGCGACCCTCGCTGTCAACCTAGGATTGGCAGCCCTACAAAATGGCCCCACTGGACTGAGGGGCAGCTCGGGACTGAGGGGCAGCTCGGGACTGAGTGGTAGCTCAGAACTGAAGGGCAGCTCCGGACTGGCTGACGACTCTGGAAGATCCTGGCTGACTGGCGGCTCTGGTAGATCCTGGCTGACTGACGGCTCTGGAAGATCCTGGCTGACTGACGGCTCTGGCGGAACCTGGCTGACTGGCGGCTCTGGAAGATCCTGGCTGACTGGCGGCTCTGGCAGATCCTGGCAGACTGGCGGCTCTGGCGTCTCCTTGCAGACTGGCGGCTCTGGCGTCTCCTTGCAGACTGGCGGCTCTGGCGGCTCCTTGCAGACTGGCGGCTCTGGCACTTCCTTGCAGACTGGCAGCTCTGGCGGCTCCTTGCAGACTGGCGGCTCTGGCGGCTCTAGCAGCTCTGCTTACTCTAGCCCGGCCGATGCGAGGAGCTGGTATGTAACGCACTGGGGACACCGTGCGCTCCATAGCATAACACGGTGCCTGCCCGGTCTCTCTCGCCCTCCGGTAAGCACAGGAAGTTGGCGCAGGTTTCCTACCTGGTTTCGCCACACTTCCTGTGTGCCCCCCCCAAGACATTTTTGGGGCTGACTCTCGGGCTTCCAGCCCTGCTTCCGTGCTGCCTCTTCAAACTGCCGCCTCTCCGCTTTGGCCGCCTCCAGCTCTGTCTTGGGGTGGCGATATTCCCCGGCTGTGCCCAGGATCCTTTCCCGTCTAGGATCTCCTCCCAAGTCCAGAAGTCCTAATTGCGCTGCTCCTCCTGCCGCTGCCTGTCACCACGCTGCTTGGCCCTGTTTTGGTGGGTGATTCTGTCACGGCTGATTTCCTCCTCTTCGTCTGAAGGTGTAGCAGGGATCGGACCAATACGCAGCGTAGTTCGTGCTCAACATGTTTTAATGAAAGACGAATAAACGTGAACACTACACAAAATATAAAAACAACAACGAAACGTGGCAAAACCGAAACAGTCCTATCTGGGGCAGAGAACACAGAGACAGGAAACAATCACCCACAAAGTACCCACAGAATATGGCTGCCTAAATATGGTTCCCATGTCACACTCTGACCTAACCAAAATAACAAGAAAAACAAAGAATACTAAGGTCAGGGTGTGACAATATTCAAATTCAAAAAAGTTTCCCAATTTAGATAATTTTAAAATATTTTAATTTACTTTAATGATAAAAAAAATAAAAATGAAAAATTGATATTAAATGAATGAAATATATTTAAAATCATTTCAATTTAGATCATTTTAAATATACTTATCACGGATATACTTAAATATATGAAAATATGTTACTGAAGTATGATTTAAGTATATTTAAATGTTGTTTTTTTCGCTTGGGATTCCCACCATAATGCAATACTGTTGTGCACTAGTCAAAAGTAGTGCACTATACAATATAGTATCATCTGAGACACAACCTACAAGGGTCCTGTCCTACGATACACCAGCTCTATTCATCACTCCTAATTCAACTGTCCTACGAGACACCAGCTCTATTCATCACTCCTAATTCAACTGTCCTACGAGACACCAGCTCTATTCATCACTCCTAATTCAACTGTCCTACGATACACCAGCTCTATTCATCACTCCTAATTCAACTGTCCTACGATACACCAGCTCTATTCATCACTCCTAATTCAACTGTCCTACGATACACCAGCTCTATTCATCACTCCTAATTCAACTGTCCTACGAGACACCATCTCTATTCATCACTCCTAATTCAACTGTCCTACGAGACACCAGCTCTATTCATCACTCCTAATTCAACTGTCCTACGAGACACCAGCTCTATTCATCACTCCTAATTCAACTGTCCTACGAGACACCAGCTCTATTCATCACTCCTAATTCAACTGTCCTACGATACACCAGCTCTATTCATCACTCCTAATTCAACTGTCCTACGATACACCAGCTCTATTCATCACTCCTAATTCAACTGTCCTACGAGACACCAGCTCTATTCATCACTCCTAATTCAGCTGTCCTACGAGACACCAGCTCTATTCATCACTCCTAATTCAACTGTCCTACGAGACACCAGCTCTATTCATCACTCCTAATTCAACTGTCCTACGAGACACCAGCTCTATTCATCACTCCTAATTCAACTGTCCTACGATACACCAGCTCTATTCATCACTCCTAATTCAACTGTCCTACGAGACACCAGCTCTATTCATCACTCCTAATTCAGCTGTCCTACGAGACACCAGCAGTATTCATCACTCCTAATTCAACTGTCCTACGAGACACCAGCTCTATGCATCACTCCTAATTCAACTGTCCTACGAGACACCAGCTCTATTCATCACTCCTAATTCAACTGTCCTACGAGACACCAGCTCTATTCATCACTCCTAATTCAACTGTCCTACGAGACACCAGCTCTATTCATCACTCCTAATTCAACTGTCCTACGAGACACCAGCTCTATTCATCACTCCTAATTCAACTGTCCTACGAGACACCAGCTCTATTCATCACTCCTAATTCAACTGTCCTACGAGACACCAGCTCTATGCATCACTCCTAATTCAACTGTCCTACGAGACACCAGCTCTATTCATCACTCCTAATTCAACTGTCCTACGAGACACCAGCAGTATTCATCACTCCTAATTCAACTGTCCTACGAGACACCAGCTCTATGCATCACTCCTAATTCAACTGTCCTACGAGACACCAGCTCTAAGCATCACTCCTAATTCAACTGTCCTACGAGACACCATCTCTATTCATCACTCCTAATTCAACTGTCCTACGATACACCAGCTCTATTCATCACTCCTAATTCAACTGTCCTACGAGACACCATCTCTATTCATCACTCCTAATTCAACTGTCCTACGATACACCAGCTCTATTCATCACTCCTAATTCAACTGTCCTACGATACACCAGCTCTATTCATCACTCCTCATTCAACTGTCCTACGAGACACCATCTCTATTCATCACTCCTAATTCAACTGTCCTACGAGACACCATCTCTATTCATCACTCCTAATTCAACTGTCCTACGAGACACCAGCTCTATTCATCACTCCTAATTCAACTGTCCTACGAGACACCAGCTCCATTCATCACCTCTGATTTCACACTAAATACTTCTGTTAGATTTTCTGATTTGGAAATGATGCTTGTTGGGTCCTGTGTGTTTGATGACTCCAATACTTCATCTTAATAACAGAGCATGTGGGGAGACTCCGGAGCTTTTCAGCAGGAAATGTTGTCTTGGCTGGTCGGTTGTCTGCAGGTCCATGGACTTGTTAAAGAAGTGATTGATGAGGATCATGTGATTTGTGTGTTAATGGAGAGAATTATGTCACCCTTACAGAATCCTTGGGCTGTACAGGCTGAGACGAATCAGGCTGATGGAAGAAGACACGCATGTCTGCTGTAGCTACCCTACTTACATGGATGGATGTGTGTGTGTGTGTGTGTGTGTGTGTGTGTGTGTGTGTGTGTGTGTGTGTGTGTGTGTGTGTGTGTGTGTGTGCGTGTGCGTGCGCGTGCATGCGTGTGTGTGCTTCAACCACTGCGAGTGCATACAGGTTTCCTCAGTAGGCTGTATGCGTACCCTGTCTAGTACACTATCAGAGAGCGTTCTACATGGAACCCAGAGTTCTACCTAGAGCCAAAAGGGTTCTTCTATGGGGACAGCAGAGAGAACCCTTTAGGAATCCGTTTTTCTAAGAGGGTACTCTGTTACCTTTCTTTCCCCTGCTACAATAATAAAGCCAGTTTTTTGTCCACCCTTTTATTAGGCACTAAGGGGACTACCTTAAGAGCTGGGACAGCACTGACAGCCAGCCAGAGTTCACAGCCTTGACACCGCTCTGACAATGAACACACACTGTGACATCATCCTATACCTGCTGCAATCACGCTAAACACTTTTTCCACTGTCGGGGAGAGAGAGGGAGGGAGACAGAGAGAGGGAGACAGAGAGACAGAGAGACAGGGAGACAGAGACAGAAGGACAAGGAGAGGGGGACTCAGGGAGACAGAGACAGAGAGACAGAGAGACAGAGAGACAGGGAGACAGAGACAGGGAGACAGAGGGACAGAGAGAGAGGGACAACGTCATTTCCGGTCACGACTTGCAGACTTGTTTTTGAGTTGCTGTGCGTTTTGTTGCCAACCTGTTTTGCTACCTGACAAATTTACGGTTTTTACTTTTTAATTACCGTTTATATTTTTGTTTTTTCCTACTCAACTTTTTCACTCCGGACGCTTTATCTGGACACGATTCGTCAGGACCTCCAACAGCCGAAGCTTGCCAGCATAGTGGAGTCTGCCACTAGCACAGTCAGTGTAGTCAGCTCAGCTATCACCATTGAGACCGTGTCTGTGCCTCGACCTAGGTTGGGCAAAACTAAACATGGCGGTGTTCGCCTTAGCAATCTCACTAGGATAAAGACCACCTCCATTCCTGTCATTATTGAAAGAGATCATGAAACCTCACATCTCAAAATAGGGCTACTTAATGTTAGATCCCTTACTTCAAAGGCAATTATAGTCAATGAACTAATCACTGATCATAATCTTGATGTGATTGGCCTGACTGAAACATGGCTTAAGCCTGATGAATTTACTGTGTTAAATGAGGCCTCACCTCCTGGCTACACTAGTGACCATATCCCCCGTGCATCCCGCAAAGGCGGAGGTGTTGCTAACATTTACGATAGCAAATTTCAATTTACAAAAAAAAAAATGACGTTTTCGTCTTTTGAGCTTCTAGTCATGAAATCTATGCAGCCTACTCAATCACTTTTTATAGCTACTGTTTACAGGCCTCCTGGGCCATATACAGCGTTCCTCACTGAGTTCCCTGAATTCCTATCGGACCTTGTAGTCATAGCGGATAATATTCTAATCTTTGGTGACTTTAATATTCACATGGAAAAGTCCACAGACCCACTCCAAAAGGCTTTCGGAGCCATCATCGACTCAGTGGGTTTTGTCCAACATGTCTCTGGACCCACTCACTGTCACAGTCATACGCTGGACCTAGTTTTGTCCCATGGAATAAATGTTGTGGATCTTAATGTTTTTCCTCATAATCCTGGACTATCGGACCACCATTTTATTACGTTTGCAATTGCAACAAATAATCTGCTCAGACCCCAACCAAGGATCATCAAAAGTCGTGCTATAAATTCACAGACAACACAAAGATTCCTTGATGTCCTTCCAGACTCCTTCTGCCTACCCAAGGACGCCAGAGGACAAAAATCAGTTAACCACCTAACTGAGGAACTCAACTTAACCTTGCGCAATACCCTAGATGCAGTTGCACCCCTAAAAACTAAAAACATTTCTCATAAGAAACTAGCTCCCTGGTACACAGAAAATACCCGAGCTCTGAAGCAAGCTTCCAGAAAATTGGAACGGAAATGGCGCCACACCAAACTGGAAGTCTTCCGACTAGCTTGGAAAGACAGTACTGTGCAGTACCGAAGAGCCCTTACTGCTGCTCGATCATCCTATTTTTCTAACTTAATTGAGGAAAATAAGAACAATCCGAAATTCCTTTTTGATACTGTCGCAAAGCTAACTAAAAAGCAGCATTCCCCAAGAGAGGATGACTTTCACTTTAGCAGTGATAAATTCATGAACTTCTTTGAGGAAAAGATTATGATTATTAGAAAGCAAATTACGGACTCTTCCTTAAATCTGCGTATTCCTTCAAAGCTCAGTTGTCCTGAGTCTGCACAACTCTGCCAGGACCTAGGATCAAGAGAGACACTCAAGTGTTTTAGTACTATATCTCTTGACACAATGATGAAAATAATCATGGCCTCTAAACCTTCAAGCTGCATACTGGACCCTATTCCAACTAAACTACTGAAAGAGCTGCTTCCTGTGCTTGGCCCTACTATGTTGAACATAATAAACGGCTCTCTATCCACCGGATGTGTACCAAACTCACTAAAAGTGGCAGTAATAAAGCCTCTCTTGAAAAAGCCAAACCTTGACCCAGAAAATATAAAAAACTATCGGCCTATATCGAATCTTCCATTCCTCTCAAAAATTTTAGAAAAGGCTGTTGCGCAACAACTCACTGCCTTCCTGAAGACAAACAATGTATACGAAATGCTTCAGTCTGGTTTTAGACCCCATCATAGCACTGAGACGGCACTTGTGAAGGTGGTAAATGACATTTTAATGGCATCGGACCGAGGCTCTGCATCTGTCCTCGTGCTCCTAGACCTTAGTGCTGCTTTTGATACCATCGATCACCACATTCTTTTGGAGAGATTGGAAACCCAAATTGGTCTACACGGACAAGTTCTGGCCTGGTTTAGATCTTATCTGTCGGAAAGATATCAGTTTGTCTCTGTGAATGGTCTGTCCTCTGACAAATCAACTGTAAATTTCGGTGTTCCTCAAGGTTCCGTTTTAGGACCACTATTGTTTTCACTATATATTTTACCTCTTGGGGATGTTATTCGAAAACATAATGTTAACTTTCACTGCTATGCAGATGACACACAGCTGTACATTTCAATTAAACATGGTGAAGCCCCAAAATTGCCCTTGCTAGAAGAATGTGTTTCAGACATAAGGAAGTGGATGGCTGCAAACTTTCTACTTTTAAACTCGGACAAAACAGAGATGCTTGTTCTAGATCCCAAGAAACAAAGAGATCTTCTGTTGAATCTGACAATTAATCTTAATGGTTGTACAGTCGTCTCAAATAAAACTGTGAAGGACCTCGGCGTTACTCTGGACCCTGATCTCTCTTTTGAAGAACATATCAAGACCATTTCAAGGACAGCTTTTTTCCATCTACGTAACATTGCAAAAATCAGGAACTTTCTGTCCAAAAATGATGCAGAAAAATTAATCCATGCTTTTGTCACTTCCAGGTTAGACTACTGCAATGCTCTACTTTCCGGCTACCCGGATAAAGCACTAAATAAACTTCAGTTAGTGCTAAATACGGCTGCTAGAATCCTGACTAGAACCCAAAAATTTGATCATATTACTCCAGTGCTAGCCTCTCTACACTGGCTTCCTGTCAAAGCAAGGGCTGATTTCAAGGTTTTACTGCTAACCTACAAAGCATTACATGGGCTTGCTCCTATCTATCTCTCTGATTTGGTCCTGCCGTACATACCTACACGTACGCTACGGTCACAAGACGCAGGCCTCCTAATTGTCCCTAGAATTTTTAAGCAAACAGCTGGAGGCAGGGCTTTCTCCTATAGAGCTCCATTTTTATGGAACGGTCTGCCTACCCATGTCAGAGACGCAAACTCGGTCTCAACCTTTAAGTCTCTACTGAAGACTCATCTCTTCAGTGGGTCATATGATTGAGTGTAGTCTGGCCCAGGAGTGGGAGGGTGAACGGAAAGGCTCTGGAGCAACGAACCACCCTTGCTGTCTCTGCCTGGCCGGTTCCCCTCTTTCCACTGGGATTCTCTGCCTCTAACCCTATTACAGGGGCTGAGTCACTGGCTTTACTGGGGCTCTCTCATGCCGTCCCTGGAGGAGGTGCGTCACCTGAGTGGGTTGAGTCACTGATGTGGTCATCCTGTCTGGGTTGGCGCCCCCCCCCCCCCCCCCCCTTAAGTTGTGCCGTGGCGGAGGTCTTTGTGGGCTATACTCAGCCTTGTCTCAGGATGGTAAGTTGGTGGTTGAAGATATCCCTCTAGTGGTGTGGGGGCTGTGCTTTGGCAAAGTGGGTGGGGTTATATCCTTCCTGTTTGGCCCTGTCCGGGGGTGTCCTCGGAGTGGGCCACAGTGTCTCCTGACCCCTCCTGTCTCAGCCTCCAGTATTTATGCTGCAGTAGTTTATGTGTCGGGGGGCTAGGGTCAGTTTGTTATATCTGGAGTACTTCTCCTGTCCTATTCGGTGTCCTGTGTGAATCTAAGTGTGCGTTCTCTAATTCTCTCCTTCTCTCTTTCTCTCTCTCGGAGGACCTGAGCCCTAGGACCATGCCCCAGGACTACCTGACATGATGACTCCTTGCTGTCCCCAGTCCACCTGGCTGTGCTGCTGCTCCAGTTTCAACTGTTCTGCCTTATTATTATTCGACCATGCTGATCATTTATGAACATTTGAACATCTTGGCCATGTTCTGTTATAATCTCCACCCGGCACAGCCAGAAGAGGACTGGCCATCCCACATATGCTCTCTCTAATTCTCTCTTTCTTTCTCTCTCTCGGAGGACCTGAGCCCTAGGACCATGCCCCAGGAATACCTGACATGATGACTCCTTGCTGTCCCCAGTCCACCTGACTGTGCTGCTGCTCCAGTTTCAACTATTCTGCCTTATTATTATTCGACCATGCTGGTCATTTATGAACATTTGAACATCTTGACCATGTTTTGTTATAATCTCCACCCGGCACAGCCAGAAGAGGACTGGCCACCCCACATAGCCTGGTTCCTCTCTAGGTTTCTTCCTAGGTTTTGGCCTTTCTAGGGAGTTTTTCCTAGCCACCGTGCTTCTTCACCTGCATTGCTTGCTGTTTGGGGTTTTAGGCTGGGTTTCTGTACAGCACTTTGAGATATCAGCTGATGTACGAAGGGCTATATAAAATAAATTTGATTGATTGATTTGAGAGAGGGGGACAGAGAGAGGGGGACAGAGAGAGGGGGACTCAGGGAGACAGAGAGACAGAGAGACAGGGAGACAGAGAGACAGAGACAGGGAGACAGCGAAAGGGAGGCAGAGAGACAGACATAGAGACAGAGACAGACAGACAGAGAGACAGAGACAGGGAGACAGAAGGGGATGGGGAAAGAAGTGGAGGGAAATACATTTTGGAAAATAGAGAGGATTGTAGCAGAGAGAGGGGTGGAAAGAGGGAGAGTAAGAGAACAAGAAACACATTTGTGGAGAGAGAGAGAGAGAGAGAGAGAGAGAGAGAAGGGGAGAGAGAGAGGGAGAGTGAGACATTGATTTGGCAATGTTAACATGTTTCCCATGCCAATAAAGCCCCTTGATTGAATTTTATTTAATTTCATTGAGTGGCCTACCTGTCACATATCACTCCATGCTATTCAAACACATTCTCACCTGTTTCTCTGCTCCCCGTGACCTTCCCAATAACTTATCCCTCTGTCCAAAGTACTGACCCCAGATCTGTAATGAGGGATTCCCTTTGTGACTAGAGCACTGTCCAGATAACTGACCCCAAATCTGTAATGAGGGATTCCCTTGGTGTATAGAGCACTGTCCAGATAACTGACCCCAGTTCACTTTCCAGATAATGTCGCTCCAAGATGCGTGACTTGCCTGAATCATCATAATGCACTTTTTCATTTATACCTAAACGGGTTGAAAAACAAGTTTGTTTACATGCTACCACATGAAACTTACATTACCGGTTTCAGTGTCTTGGTTTTAAGAAAGGCATTGATGTTTATGGTTAGGTATAATTTTTTAAAAGTTTATACATCACAAGTTAATGGGTATCTGTAGCAGGAATGCATACAGAGGTCGCAATTAAGCTTAGAATGTTCTGAAGAAAGGAAAGATGATCACATGGTTGGCAGCCTCCGGATTCAGTGTCTTTGGGTTAGATTTTTTTCTTCATATTATGTCTGATACGGTACCCAGGAAATGGCAAATTAATATATGTAGCTTGAGAAATAAGATTCATGAAATCAATAACTCGCTAACATCGTACAACATTCACATACTGGCTTCTAACGGTGACAAATGACCGTAACATGGCCCCGGGTTGTCACTCAACCAACAAGTGTTGGATTTGTGATAGAGGTCGACCGACTATGATTTTTCCACGCCTATACCGATTATTAGAGGACAAAAAAAAGCCGATACAGATTAACCAGCCAATTTATATATATGTATACTGTATACAGTGTTGTAACAATGTACAAATGGTTAAAGTACACAAGGGAAAATAAATAAGCATAAATATGGGTTGTGTATTTACAATGGTGTTTGTTCTTCACTGGTTGCCCCTTTCTTGTGGCAACAGGTCACAAATATTGCTGCTGTGATGGCACACTGTGGTATTTCACCCAGTAGATATGGGAGTTTATCAAAATTTGATTTGTTTTCGAATTCTTTGTGCATCTGTGTAATCTGAGGGAAATATGTGTCTCTACTATGGTCATACATTTGGCAGGAGGTTAGGAAGTGCAGCTCAGTTTCCACCTAATTTTGTGGGCAGTGAGCACATAGCCTGTCTTCTTTTGAGAGCCATGTCTGCCTACGGCAGCCTTTCTCAATAGCAAGGCTATGCTCACTGAGTCTGTACATAGTCAAAGCTTTCCTTAAGTTTGGGTCAGTCACAGTGGTCAGGTATTCTGTCACTGTGTACTCTGTTTAGGGACAAATAGCATTCTAGTTTGCTCAGTTTTTTTGTTAATTCTTTCCAATGTGTCAAGTAATTATCTTTTTGTTTTCTCATGATTTGGTTGGGTCTAATTGTGCTGCTGTCCTGGGGCTCTGTGGGGTTTGTTTGTGTTTGTGAACAGAGCCCCAGGACCAGCTTGCTTAGGGAACTCTTCTCCAGGTTCATCTCTCTTTAGGTGATGGCTTTGTTACGGAAGGTTTGGGAATTGCTTCCTTTTAGGTGGTTGTAGAATTTAATGGCTATTTTCTGGATTTTGATAATTACTGGGTATGAGCCTAATTCTGCTCTGCATGCATTATTTGGTGTTCTACGTTGTACACAGAGGATATTTTTTGCAGATTTCTGCATGCAGTCTCGATTTGGTGTTTGTCCCATTTTGTGAATTCTTGGTTGGTGAGCGGACCCCAAACCTCACAACCATAAAGGGCAATGGGCTCTATGACTGATTCAAGTATTTTTAGCCAGATTCTAATTGGTATGTTGAATTTTATGTTCCTCTTGATGGCATATAATTCCCTTCTTGCCTTGTCTCTCTGATCGTTCACAGTTTTGTGGAAGTTACCTGTGGCACTGATGTTTAGGACAAAGTATGTATAGTTTTTTTGTGTGCTCTAGGGCATCTATCTATCTATCTATCTATCTATCTATCTATCTGTCTATCTATCTATCTCTCTCTATCACTCTATCACTATCTCTATCACTGTCTCTCTCTCTCTCTCTCTCTCTCTCTCTATCTCTCTCTCTCTCTCTCTCTCAATTCAATTTCAATTCAATTCAAGGGGCTTTATTGGCATGGGAAACATGTGTTAACATTGCCAAAGCAAGTGAGGTATATAATACACAAAAGTTAAATAAACAATAAAGATGAACAGTAAACATTACACTCACAGAAGTTTCAAAACAATAAAGACTTTACAAATGTCATATAAACGTATATATACAGTGTTGTAACAATGTGCAAATGGTTCAAGTACAGAAGGGAAAATAAATGAGCATAAATGTGGGTTGTATTTACAATGCTGTTTGTTCTTCACTGGTTGCCCTTTTCTTGTGGCAACAGGTCACAAATATTGCTGTTGTAATGGCACACTGTGGAATTTCACCCAGTAGATATGGGAATTGATCAAAATTGGATTTGTTTTCGAATTCTTTGTGGATCTGTGTAATCTGAGGGAAATATGTGTCGCTAATATGGTCATACATTTGGCAGGAGGTTAGGAAGTGCAGCTCAGTTTCCACCTCATTTTGTGGGCAGTGAGCACATAGCCTGTCTCTTTTCTTGAGAGCCATGTCTGCCTATGGCGGCCTTTCTCAATAGCAAGGCTATGCTCACTGAGTGTATACATAGTCAAAGCTTTCCTTAAGTTTGGGTCAGTCACAGTTGTCAGGTATTCTGCCAGAATTCTGCATGCAGAGTCTCAATTTGGTGTTTGTCCCATTTTGTGAAGTCTTGGTTGGTGAGCGGACCCCAGACCTCACAACCATAAAGGGCAATGGGCTCTATGACTGATTCAAGGTTTTTTAGCCAGATCCTAATTACTATGTTGAATTTATGTTCCTTTTGATGGCATAGAAGGCCCTTCTTGCCTTGTCTCTCAGATCGTTCACAGCTTTGTGGAAGTTACCTGTGGCGCTGATGTTTAGGCCAAGGTATGTATAGATTTTTTTAATGATCTAATGCAACAGTGTCTAGATGGAATTTGTATTTGTGATCCTGGCAACTGGACCTTTTTTGGAACACCATTACTTTGGTCTTACTGAGATTTACTGTCAGGGCCCAGGTCTGACAGAATCTGTGCAGAAGATCTAGGTGCTGCTGTAGGCCCTCCTTGGTTGGTGACAGAAGCACCAGATCATCAGCAAACAGTAGACATTTGACTTTGGATTCTAGTAGGGTGAGGCCGGGTGCTGCAGACTTTTCTAGTGCCCGCGCCAATTCGTTGATATATATATGTTGAACAGGGTAGGGCTTAAGCTACATCCTTGTCTCACCCCACGACCCTGTTTGAAGAAATGTGTGTGTTTTTGCCCATTTTAACCGCACACTTGTTGTTTGTGTACATAGATTTTATAATGTTGTATGTTTTACCCCCAACACCACTTTCTATCAATTTGTATAGCAGACCCTCATGTCAAATTGAGTCGAAGGCTTTTTTGAAATCAACAAAGCATGAGAAGACTTTGCCTTTGTTTTGGTTTGTTTGGTTGTCAATTAGGGTGTGCAGGGTGAATACATGGTCTGTTGTAAAAAAAAAAATTATGCAGAAAAATTAATCCATGCTTTTGTCACTTCTAGGTTAGACTACTGCAATGCTCTACTTTCCGGCTACCCGGATAAAGCACTAAATAAACTTCAGTTAGTGCTAAATACGGCTGCTAGAATCCTGACTAGAACCAAAATTGTTTATCATATTACTCCAGTGCTAGATCCTCTACACTGGCTTCCTGTCAAAGCAAGGGCTGATTTCAAGGTTTTACTGCTAACCTACAAAGCATTACATGGGCTTGCTCCTAACTATCGCTCTGATTTGGTCCTGCCGTACATACCTACACGTACGCTACGGTCACAAGACGCAGGCCTCCTAATTGTCCCTAGAATTTCTAAGCAAACAGCTGGAGGCAGGGCTTTCTCCTATAGAGCTCAATTTTTATGGAACGGTCTGCCTACCCATGTCAGAGACGCAAACTCGGTCTCAACCTTTAAGTCTTTACTGAAGACTCATCTCTTCAGTGGGTCATATGATTGAGTGTAGTCTGGCCCAGGATTGGGAAGGTGAACGGAAAGGCTCTGGAGCAACAAACCGCCCTTGCTGTCTCTGCCTGGCCGGTTCCCCTCTTTCCACTGGGATTCTCTGCCTCTAACCCTATTACTGAGTCACTGGCTTACTGGGGCTCTCTCATGCCGTCCCTGGAGGGGGTGCGTCACCTGAGTGGGTTGATTCACTGATGTGGTCATCCTGTCTGGGTTGGCGCCCCCCTCCCCTTGGGTTGTGCCGTGGCAGAGGTCTTTGTGGGCTATACTCAGCCTTGTCTCAGGATGGTAAGTTGGTGGTTAAAGATATCCCTCTAGTGGTGTGGGGGCTGTGCTTTGGCAAAGTGGGTGGGGTTATATCCCTCCTGTTTGGCCCTGTCCGGGGGTATCCTCGGATGGGGCCACAGTGTCTCCTGACCCTTCCTGTCTCAGCCTCCAGTATTTATGCTGCAGTAGTTTGTGTCGTGGGGCTAGGGTCAGTTTGTTATATCTGGAGTACTTCTCCTGTCCTATTCGGTGTCCTGTGTGAATCTAAGTGTGCGTTCTCTAATTCTCTCCTTCTCTCTTTCTTTCTCTCTCTCGGGGGACCTGAGCCCTAGGACCATGCCCCAGGACTACCTGACATGATGACTCCTTGCTGTCCCCAGTCCACCTGGCCGTGCTGCTGCTCCAGTTTCAACTGACCTGAGCCCTAGGACCATGCCCCAGGACTACCTGACATGATGACTCCTTGCTGTCCCCAGTCCACCTGACCGTGCTGCTGCTCCAGTTTCAACTGTTCTGCCTTATTATTATTCAAGCATGCTGGTCATTTATGAACATTTGAACATCTTGGCCATGTTCTGTTATAATCTCCACCCGGCACAGCCAGAAGAGGACTGGCCACCCCGCATAGCCTGGTTCCTCTCTTCCTAGCCACCGTGCTTCTACACCTGCATTGCTTGCTGTTTGGGGTTTTAGGCTGGGTTTCTGTACAGCACTTTGAGATATCAGCTGATGTACAAAGGGCTATATAAATCAATTTGATTTGATTTGATTTGATTTGTATGGTAATTTGGTAAAAAAGTTAATTTGACATTTGCTCAGTACATTGTTTTCATTGAGGAAATGTACGAGTCTGCTGTTAATGATAATGCAGAGGATTTTCCCAAGGTTACTGTTGACGCATATTCCATGGTAGTTATTGGGGTCAAATTTGTCTCCACTTTTGTGGATAGGGGTGATCAGTCCTTGGTTCCAAATATTGGGGAAGATGCCAGAGCTAAGGATGATGTTAAAGAGTTTTAGGATAGCCAATTGGAATTTGTTGTCTGTATATTTGATCATTTCATTAAGGATACCATCAACACCACAGGACTTTTTGGGTTGTTGGGTTTTATTTTGTCCTGTAACTCATTCAATGTAATTGGAGAATCCAGTGGGTTCTGGTAGTCTTTAATAGTTGATTCTAAGATCTGTATTTGATCATGTATATGTTTTTGCTCTTTATTCTTTGTTATAGAGCCAAAAAGATTGGAGAAGTGGTTTACCCATACATCTCCATTTTGGATAGATAATTCTTCGTGTTGTTGTTTGTTTAGTGTTTTCCAATTTTCCCAGAAGTGGTTAGAGTCTATGGATTCTTCAATTACATTGAGCTGATTTCTGACATGCTGTTCCTTCTTTTTCCGTAGTGTATTTCTGTATTGTTTTAGTGATTCACGATAGTGAAGGCGTAGACTCAGTTTTTCCGGGTCTCTATGTTTTTGGTTGGACAGGTTTCTCAATTTCTTTCTTAGATTTTTGCATTCTTCATCAAACCATTTGTCATTATTGTTAATTTTCTTCGGTTTTCTATTTGAGATTTTTAGATTTGATAGGGAAGCTGAGAGGTCAAATATACTGTTAAGATTTTCTACTGCCAAGTTTACACCTTCACTATTACATTGTAACGTTTTACCCAGGAAACTGTCTAAAAGGGATTGAATTTGTTGATGCCTAATTGTTTTTTGGTAGGTTTCCAAACTGTATTCCTTCCATCTATAGCATTTCTTAATGTTACTCAGTTCCTTTGGCTTTTATGCCTCATGATTGAGTATTGCTGTGTTCAAGTAGACTGTGATTTTGCTGTGGTCTGATAGGGGTGTCAGTGGGCTGACTGTGAACGCTCTGAGAGACTCTGGGTTGAGGTCAGTGATAAAGTAGTCTACAGTACTACTGCCAAGAGATGAGCTATAGGTGTACCTACCATAGGAGTCCGCTCGAAGCCTACCGTTGACTATGTACATACCCAGCGTGCGACAGAGCTGCAGGAGTTGTGACTCGTTTTTGTTGGTTATGTTGTCATAGGAATATTTGGGAGAGAATGCTGTCACCTCCAGGTAGGTGTTTGTCACCCTGTGTGCTGAGGGTGTCAGGTTCTTGTCCGGTTCTGGCATTTAAGTCGCCATAGACTAGTACATGTCCCTGGGCCTGAAAATGATTGATTTCCCCTTCCAAGATGGAGAAGCTGTCTTCATTAAAGTATGGGGATTCTAGTGGGTGGATATAGGTAGCACACAGGAGGACATTTTTCTCTGTTAAGATAATTTACTTTTGAATTTCTAGCCAAATATAAAATGTTCCTGTTTTGATTAATTAAGGGAGTGAGTTAGGTCTGCTCTATACCAAATTAGCATACCCCCTGAGTCCCTTCCCTGTTTCACACCTGGTAGTTTGGTGGATGGGACCACCAGCTCTCTGTAACCTAGAGGGCAACCAGTGGGTCCATCTCCTCTATACCAGGTTTCTTGCAGGATGACAATGTCTGTATTTCTGATTTCTTTGGTGAAGTTCAGGTTCCTGCTCATTAAGCCAAAGGCAGATAACCTCAGGCCTGGGATATTCCAAGATGAGATAGTGAAGGCTTTGTGTTCCATAAAGTGTCCAATGTTGTTGGTCGTGGTTTGGCCTCAGGCCAGTAAGTGTGAACAGAGCCTGCTGAGTATCTGGTACATGCCATTGGCTTGGGCGAGTGTAAGAGTGGAGGTTGGGCCTGTTTGCCCGTTCACTACCTGGGCGTATGTGCGACTTCCATGTTGAGGCCCTCTTTGCGGGGGTGAGGTGCATAGGGTGGGCAGGAGGGGCATAGGTCTTATCTGAGGGGGCCTAAATGGGGTGTGGGCATGGTTGACGTGGGGGGGGGGGTGTTGATTGGTTGGGGTGGGGGTGTGGGGGTGTCTGGGGGTGCTGTGGTCTGGATGTAAGTCCTCTTGGCATGGGTCCTCTATGTGTAGGTCCAGGGGGGGGTCCTGCAGGTCTGGGAGGGTGTCTCGCTGGTCTGGGTGGGGTGTCTATTGATCTGTTGCTCCTGTGTGAAGTGTTGGGGATACGTTTGAGTGCGATGTCCTTTAGAGTTCGGGCAAAGGTGGGCACTGCTGCCTTGTAGAGGTGGACCTGGTCATAAAGGCTGTTCAAGTCCAGGGTGGAGTGGTGGGCACTGCTGCCTTGTAGAGGTGGACCTGGTCATAAAGGATGTTCAAGTCCAGGGTGGAGTGGTGGGCACTGCTGCCTTGTAGAGGTGGACCTGGTCATAGAGGCTGTTCAAGTCCAGGGTGGAGTGGTGGGCACTGCTGCCTTGTAGAGGTGGACCTGGTCATAGAGGCTGTTCAAGTCCAGGGTGGAGTGGTGGGCACTGCTGCCTTGTAGAGGTGG
Source organism: Oncorhynchus mykiss (assembly GCF_057628025.1). Classification (NCBI taxonomy): domain Eukaryota; kingdom Metazoa; phylum Chordata; class Actinopteri; order Salmoniformes; family Salmonidae; genus Oncorhynchus; species Oncorhynchus mykiss. The sequence continues at coordinate 7,199,404 of NC_143050.1, forward strand.
ACCTGGTCATAAAGGCTGTTCAAGTCCAGGGTGGAGTGGTGGGCACTGCTGCCTTGTAGAGGTGGACCTGGTCATAGAGGCTGTTCAAGTCCAGGGTGGAGTGGTGGGCACTGCTGCCTTGTAGAGGTGGACCTGGTCATAGAGGCTGTTCAAGTCCAGGGTGGAGTGGTGGGCACTGCTGCCTTGTAGAGGTGGACCTGGTCATAGAGGCTGTTCAAGTCCAGGGTGGAGTGGTGGGCACTGCTGCCTTGTAGAGGTGGACCTGGTCATAGAGGCTGTTCAAGTCCAGGGTGGAGTGGTGGGCACTGCTGCCTTGTAGAGGTGGACCTGGTCATAGAGGCTGTTCAAGTCCAGGGTGGAGTGGTGGGCACTGCTGCCTTGTAGAGGTGGACCTGGTCATAGAGGCTGTTCAAGTTCAGGGTGGAGTGGTGGGCACTGCTGCCTTGTAGAGGTGGACCTGGTCATAGAGGCTGTTCAAGTCCAGGGTGGAGTGGTGGGCACTGCTGCCTTGTAGAGGTGGACCTGGTCATAGAGTCTGTTCAAGTCCAGGGTGGAGTGGTGGGCACTGCTGCCTTGTAGAGGTGGACCTGGTCATAG
>NC_143050.1:7205000-7237500 GCF_057628025.1 Oncorhynchus mykiss
TGAGTATTAGTCTTTACCTCAGTTGAGAAGGATAGGTGTGAGAATGTTTTAAACTATTTATATACAGTACATCACAGACATCCAAAAAATTAATTGCTTTACATCACAAAGAGGTTTACATGTTGTCACGAATCAAAAAAACACTGGCGATCTGGTCTGTGATACACTATATTTGGCTATTTCAGCAATATCCGTTGCTGACAGGTTTATAAAATCGAGCACAAAGCCATGCAATCTCCATAGACAAACATTGGCAGAAGGACGTCCTTACTGAAGATCTCAGTGACTTTCAACGTGGCACCGTCACAGGATGTTACATTTCCAACATGTCAGTTGGTCAAATTTCTGCAATACTAGAGCTGTCCTGGTCAACTGTACAGTGCTGTTATTCTGAAATGGAAACTTCTAAGAGCAACAACGGCTCAGCCGCGACGTGGTAGACCACACAAGCTCACAGAACGGCACCGCAGAGTGCTGAAGCGCGTAAAAAATCATCTGTCCTCGGTTGCAACACTCAACACTCACTACTCACTCACTACTCACTACACTCAATACTACTACTCACTAGTTCCAAACTGCCTCTGGAAGCAACGTCAGCACAAGAACTGTTCGTCGAGAGCTTCATGAAATAGGTTTCTATGGCCGCACACAAGCCTAAGATCAGCATGCTCCGCGGTTGGACTCTGAAGCAATGGAAACACGTTCTCTGGAGTGATGATTCACACTTCACCATCTGGCAGGCCGACGGACGAATCTGGGTTTGGTGAATGCCAGGAGAATGATACCTGTCCGAATGCATAGTGCCAACTGTAAAGTTTGGTGGAGGAGGAATATTGGTCTGGGCTGTTTTTCATGGTACATGGCCCTTTAGTTCCAGTGAAGGAAAATGTTAATGCTACAGCATACGATCACGTTCTAGACAATTCTGTGCTTCCAACTTTGTAGCAAAAGGCCCTTTCATGTTTCAGTTTGACCATGCCCGCGTGCACAAAGCGAGGTCAATCCAGAAATGGTTTGACGAGATAGGTGTGGAAGAACTTGACTGGCCTGCACAGAGCCCTGACCTCAAGCTGAACGAACACCTTTGGGATGAATTGGAACGCCTACTGCGAGCCAGACCTAATTGCCGAACATCAATGCCTGTCCTCAGTAATGGAATGGAAACAAGTCCCCGCAGCAATGTTCCAACATCTAGTGGAAATCCTTCCCAGAAGAGTGGAGGTTGATATAGCTGCAAAGGGGGGACCAATTCCATATTAATGCCTATGATTTTGGAATAAGATGTTCAATGAGCAGGTGTCCACATACTTTTGGTAATTTAGTGTATATATTGTATATACAGTTGAAGTCGGAAGTTTACATACACCTTATCCAAATACATTTACACTCAGTTTTTCACAATTCCTGACATTTAATCCTAGTAAAAATTCACTGTCTTAGGTCAGTTAGGATCACCACTTTATTTTAAGAATGTGAAATGTCAGAATAATAGTAGAGAGAATGATTTATTTCAGCTTTTATTTCTTTCATCACAATCCCAGTGGGTCAGAAGTTTACATAAACTCAATTAGTATTTGTTAGCCTTTAAATTGTTTAACTTGGGTCAAACGTTTCTGGTAGCCTTCCACAAGCTTCCCACAATAAATTGGGTGAATTTTGGCCCATCCTCCTAACAGAGCTGGTGTAACTGAGTCACGTTTGTAGGTCTCCTTGCTCGCACACGCTTTTTCAGTTCTGCCCACAAATGTTCTATAGGATTGAGGTCAGGGGTTTGTGATGGCCACTCCAATACCTTGACTTTGTTGTCCTTAAGCCATTTTGCCACAACTTTGTGAGTATGCTTGGGGTCATTGTCCATTTGGACGACATATTTGTGACCAAGCTTTAACTTCCTGTTTGATGTCTTGAGATGTTGCTTCAATATATCCATATAATTTTCCTCCTTCATGAAGCCATCTATTTTGAGAAGTGCACCAGTCCCTCCTGCAGCAAAGCACCCCCACAACATGATGCTGCCACCCCCGTGCTTCACTGTTGGGTTGGTGTTCATCGGCTTGGTCGTTATGGACAAACAGTTCTATTTTTGTTTCATCAGACCAGAGGACATTTCCCCAAAAAGTACAATATTTGTCCCCATGTGCAGTTGCTAACCATAGTCTGGTTTTTATGTTGGTTTTGGAGCAGTGGCATCTCCTTGCTGAGCGGCCTTTCAGGTTATGTCAATATAGGACTCATTTTACTATGGATATAGATACTTTGTCCCTGTTTCCTCCAGCATCTTCACAAGGTCCTTTGCTGTTGTTTTGGGATTGATTTGCACTTTTTGCACCAAAGTACGTTCAAAGCACGATTATCTCTAGGAGACAGAACGCGTCTCCTTCCTGAGCAGTATGACGGCCGCGTTGTCCCAGTTTGAAGGTTGGCCTTGAAATACATCCACAGGTACAACTCCAAATGACTCAAATGATGCCAATTAGCCTATCAGAAGCTTCTAAAGCCATGACGTAATTTTTTGGAATTTTCCAAGCTGTTTAAAAGCACAGTCAACTTAGTGTATGTAAACTTCTAGCCCACTGTAGTTGTGATACAGTGAATTATAAGTGAAATAATCTGTCTGTAAACAATTGTTGGAAAGATGACTTGTGTCATGCACAAAGTAGATGTCCTAACCAACTTGCCAAAACTATAGTTTGTTAACAAGAAATTTGTGGAGTGGTTGAAAAATGAGTTTTAATGACTCCAACCTAAGCGTATGTAAACTTCCGACTTCAACTGTATATTTACATGTATATATTTAGTGTATATAAACTCAACAAAATAAAGGAACTGTCACGTGTAAGGAGGAGACCAAGGTGCAGCGTGGTATGTATACATCATTCTTTATTAAACTAATGAACCACTGAAACAACAAAACGAACCGTGAAGCTAATACGAATAGTGCAGAAGAGGCAACTAACCACAGAATAAGAACCCACAAAACCAAAAGGGAAAATGGCAACCTAAATAGGATCCCCAATCAGAGACAACGATGAACAGCTGCCTCTGATTGAGAACCAATTCAGGCCACCATAGACATACATATACCTAGACTTACAAAACACCTAGACAGGAAAAAAACACCTAGACAATACAAAAACTAAACCAACCACCCTTGTCACACCCTGACCTAACCAAAATAATAAAGATAACAGAGATAACTAAGCAGGGTTTGACAGGAACGTCCCTTTTTCAAGACCTTATCTTTCAAAGACAATTCGTAAAAATCCAAATAACTTCACAGATCTTCATTGTAAAGGGTTTAAACATAGTTTCTCATGCTTGTTCAATGAACCATAAACAATTAATGAACATGCACCTGTGGAACGGTCGTTAAGACACTAACAGCTTACAAACGGTAGGCAATTAAGGTCCCAGTTATGAAAACTTAGAACACTAAAGAGGCCTTTCTACTGACTCTGAAAACACCAAAAGAAAGATGCCCAGGGTCCCTGCTCATCTGTGTGAACGTGTCTTAGGCATGCTGCAAGGAGGCATGAGGACTGCAGATGTGGCCAGGGCAATAAATTGCAATGTCCGTACTGTGAAACGCCTAATGCAGCGCTACAGGGAGACAGGACAGACAGCTTATTGTCCTCGCAGTGGCAGAACACGTGTAGAAATAATAACATACAGGTACAGTTCTGAACATCAGGTACAGTTCTAAACATACAGGTACAACATCAGGTACAGTTCTAATCATACAGGTACAGTTCTAATCATACAGGTACAGTTCTGAACATCAGGTACAGTTCTGAACATCAGGTACAACATCAGGTACAACATCAGGTACAGTTCTAATCATACAGGTACAGTTCTAATCATACAGATACAGTTCTGAACATCAGAGGGTCTTAATCAGACAAGTAATCCTGAAAACCAGAGACTGTATGAAAACAATGGCATCTGGCTACAGTTATTTTTTTATTTGGCCTTTATTTAACTAGGCAAGTCAGTTAAAGGACAATTATTTTTTGAAATGACGGCCTAGAAACAGTGGGTTAACGTCCTTGTTCAGGGGCAGAACGACAGATTTTTACCTCGTCAGCTCTGGGATTTGTTCTAGCATCCTTTCGGTGACTGGCCCAACGTTCTAACCACTAGGATACCTGCCGCTCGGTCGTTGATACTATGTACCCATCAAAAGAAGGACAGACTTCCTGAATTCTTCCAGCAATCTTGAAAAACATCCACAGACGTAGGTTGACAAAAATATCGACAACTTTTCCGAAATTCCCAAGTTTTCCAGAAATCCCATTTGGAATATTCTCTGAATCCGGAAAACAGGGGGATTTTGTCAAAGGTATCAGTATTTTGAAACCCCACACAGAACCGATGTCTTGGTTTCAAACAGTCCTTGTTCTCTGACGTGGAAGATGTGAAACAGTAGGTGGGTTTTCTCTGAAATGGTTCTATTCCTGAATGCTGATCTTACATTTACCACATAGCAGACATTTATATACAAGACTCTGTCTGTCACAAATTGCACACTATTCCCTATATAGTGCACTAAATTTGACCAGAGCCCTTGGGAATAGGGTGCCAATCTGGCCTGTAACCTTGGGGGATGGAACTGATGCCATCTGATGTCTCTAATGCTTCATTGACTATAACATATATCTTGTACTGGCACGTCAATGCGCAAACGCAAACACACACGCAGGCACACAGGAACACACACACGCACATATATACACACACACACATACACGCAGGCACACAGGAACACACAGACGCACATATATACACACACACACACACACACGCAGGCACACAGGAACACACACACGCACATATATACACACACACACATACACGCAGGCACACAGGAACACACACACGCACATATATACACACACACACACACACACGCAGGCACAGAGGAACACACACACGCACATATATATACACACACACATACACGCAGGCACACAGGAACACACACACGCACATATATACACACACACACACACACACACGCAGGCACAGAGGAACACACACACGCACATATATATACACACACACATACACGCAGGCACACAGGAACACACACACGCACATATATACACACACACACACACACACACGCAGGCACAGAGGAACACACACACGCACATATATACAAAATGACACACACACGCACATATATACAAAATGACACACACACACGCAGGCACACAGGAACACACACACGCACATATATACACGCACACACACACACACGCAGGCACACAGGAACACACACACGCACATATATACACACACACACACGCAGGCACAGAGGAACACACACACGCACATATATACAAAATGACACACACACGCACATATATACAAAATGACACACACACACGCAGGCACACAGGAACACACACACGCACATATATACACACACACACACACAGACACACATGAAGACACACACACACACACATACACATCATATGCTGCTACTCTGTTGATTATATATCCTTATTGTCTGATCCCTTTCACACCTACCCACATGTGCATCCTGAACTACCTCAATTACCTCAACTACCTACGACCCCTGCACATTGACTCAGTACTGGTCCTTCCTGTTTATAGCCATGTTATTACCTCGTACCCCTGCACATTGACTCAGTAAATAGAAAACAAAAAAGTACTGGTACACCTTGTTATTAGCCATGTTACTACCTCGTACCCCTGTACATTGACTCAGTACTGGTACTTCCTGTTTATAGCCATGTTATTACCTCGTACCCCTGTACATTGACTCAGTACTGGTACTGCCTGTTTATAGCCATGTTACTACCTCGTACCCCTGTACATTGACTCAGTCCTGGTATTCCCTGTATATAGCCATGTTATTACCTCGTACCCCTGCACATTGACTCAGTACTGGTACTTCCTGTATATAGCGATGTTATTACCTCGTACCCCTGTACATTGACTCAGTACTGGTACTGCCTGTTTATAGCCATGTTACTACCTCTTACCCCTGCATATTGACTCAGTACTGGTACTCCCTGTATATAGCTGTTAAGGTTTTCTTCTGTCGAAAGAGAGGAGGACCAAAATGCAGTGTGGTTATCTTGATACATCTTTTATAAAGATAACAATGAACAATACAAAAACAATAAACGTAACGTGAAAAACCGAAACAGTCCTATCTGGTGCAAACAAACACAGAGACAGGAACAAACACCCACCAAACACTCAAAGAATATGGATGCCTAAATATGGTTCCCAATCAGAGACAACGATAAACACCTGCCTCTGATTGAGAACCACTCCAGGCAACCATACACTTTTCTAGACAACTCCACTAACCAATCCCATAACCTACAAAAAACCCTAGACAAAACCAACACATAATTCACCCATGTCACACCCTGGCCTGACCAATATAATAAAGAAAACACAAAATACTAAGACCAGGGTGTGACACTCTTAAGGAAATCAAGGTACACCTTGTTATTAGCCATGTTATTACCTCGTACCCCTGCACATTGACTCAGTACTGGTCCTGCCTGTTTATAGCCATGTTATTACCCCGTACCCCTGTAAATTGACTGAGTACTCCTCCTTCCTGTATATAGCCATGTTATTACCTCATACCCCTGTACATTGACTCAGTACTGGTACTTCCTGTATATAGCCATGTTATTACCCCGTACCCCTGTACATTGACTCAGTACTGGTACTTCATGTATATAGCCATGTTATTACCTCGTACCCCTGCACATTGACTCAGTACTGGTCCTTCCTGTTTATAGCCATGTTATTACCCCTAATTGACTCAGTACTGGTACTTCCTGTATATAGCAATGTTATTACCCCGTACCCCTGTACATTGACTCAGTACTGGTACTTCCTGTATATAGCCATGTTATTACCTCGTTCCCCTGCACATTGACTCAGTACTGGTACTTCCTGTATATAGCCATGTTATTACCCCATACCCCTGTACATTGACTCAGTACTGGTACTTCCTGTATATAGCCATGTTATTACCTCGTACCCCTGCACATTGACTCAGTACTGGTCCTTCCTGTTTATAGCCATGTTATTACCCCTAATTGACTCAGTACTGGTACTTCCTGTATATAGCTATGTTATTACCCCGTACCCCTGTACATTGACTCAGTACTGGTACTTCCTGTATATAGCCATGTTATTACCTCGTTCCCCTGCACATTGACTCAGTACTGGTCCTTCCTGTATATAGCCATGTTATTACCTCGTACCCCTGCACATTGACTCAGTACTGGTACTTCCTGTATATAGCCATGTTATTACCTCGTACCCCTGCACATTGACTCAGTACTGGTACTTCCTGTATATAGCCATGTTATTACCCCGTACCCCTGTACATTGACTCAGTACTGGTACTTCCTGTATATAGCCATGTTATTACCTCGTACCCCTGCACATTGACTCAGTACTGGTCCTTCCTGTTTATAGCCATGTTATTACCCCTAATTGACTCAGTACTGGTACTTCCTGTATATAGCCATGTTATTACCCCGTACCCCTGTACATTGACTCAGTACTGGTACTTCCTGTATATAGCCATGTTATTACCTCGTTCCCCTGCACATTGACTCAGTACTGGTCCTTCCTGTTTATAGCCATGTTATTACCCCTAATTGACTCAGTACTGGTACTTCCTGTATATAGCCATGTTATTACCCCGTACCCCTGTACATTGACTCAGTACTGGTACTTCCTGTATATAGCCATGTTATTACCCCGTACCCCTGCACATTGACTCAGTACTGGTCCTTCCTGTATATAGCCATGTTATTACCTCGTACCCCTGTACATTGACTCAGTACTGGTACTTCCTGTATATAGCCATGTTATTACCCCGTACCCCTGTACATTGACTCAGTACTGGTACTTCCTGTATATAGCCATGTTATTACCTCATACCCCTGCACATTGACTCAGTACTGGTCCTTCCTGTTTATAGCCATGTTATTACCCCTAATTGACTCAGTACTGGTACTTCCTGTATATAGCTATGTTATTACCCCGTACCCCTGTACATTGACTCAGTACTGGTACTTCCTGTATATAGCCATGTTATTACCTCGTTCCCCTGCACATTGACTCAGTACTGGTCCTTCCTGTATATAGCCATGTTATTACCTCGTACCCCTGCACATTGACTCAGTACTGGTACTTCCTGTATATAGCCATGTTATTACCTCGTACCCCTGCACATTGACTCAGTACTGGTACTTCCTGTATATAGCCATGTTATTACCCCGTACCCCTGTACATTGACTCAGTACTGGTACTTCCTGTATATAGCCATGTTATTACCTCGTACCCCTGCACATTGACTCAGTACTGGTCCTTCCTGTTTATAGCCATGTTATTACCCCTAATTGACTCAGTACTGGTACTTCCTGTATATAGCCATGTTATTACCCCGTACCCCTGTACATTGACTCAGTACTGGTACTTCCTGTATATAGCCATGTTATTACCTCGTTCCCCTGCACATTGACTCAGTACTGGTCCTTCCTGTTTATAGCCATGTTATTACCCCTAATTGACTCAGTACTGGTACTTCCTGTATATAGCCATGTTATTACCCCGTACCCCTGTACATTGACTCAGTACTGGTACTTCCTGTATATAGCCATGTTATTACCCCGTACCCCTGCACATTGACTCAGTACTGGTCCTTCCTGTATATAGCCATGTTATTACCTCGTACCCCTGTACATTGACTCAGTACTGGTACTGTCTGTATATAGCCATGTTATTACCTCGTACCCCTGTACATTGACTCAGCACTGGTATTCCCTGTATATAGCCATGTTATTACCTCGTACCTCTGCACATTGACTCAGTACTGGTACACTGCCTTGCGAAAGTATTCGGCCCCCTTGAACTTTGCGACCTTTTGCCACATTTCAGGCTTCAAACATAAAGATATAAAACTGTATTTTTTTGTGAAGAATCAACAACAAGTGGGACACAATCATGAAGTGGAACGACATTTATTGGATATTTCAAACTTTTTTAACAAATCAAAAACTGAAAAATTGGGAGTGCAAAATTGTATATTATCCCTAATTGTAACGACGTTCGTCTGTAGAAGGAGAATCGGACCAAAAAGCAGCGTGGTGGTTACTCATGTTCTTTAATGGAAAATGAACGATACATGAAATAACTTAAATCTACAAAACAACAAACGGAACGTGAAAAACCTATACAGCCTATCCTGTGACAACAAACACAGTGACAGGAACAATCACCCACAAACACACAGTGAAACCCAGGCTACCTAAGTATGATTCTCAATCAGAGACAACTAATGACACCTGCGTCTGATTGAGAACCATACTAGGCCGAAAACATAGAAATGCCCCAAAACATAGAAAAACAAACATAGTCTGCCCACCCAACTCACGCCCTGACCATACTAAATAAATGCAAAACAACGGAAAATCAAGGTCAGAACGTGACACTAATCTCATCTGAGACTACAGCTCTTGATCTTCCTCTCGGTTTTCTTCCACCACGCATACCTACTCCTCTCCCTCTCCCAGCCCACTATTCTTCCTCTGGCAGCCACTTCTCTATCTCTGTCTGGGTCCATATTTACATTACAGTACAGCATTATTCCTAAAAATGTCCCCTTTTGTATAGATGGTAATGAAATTGAAAGACTAACACCTGGGTAGGTGTTCAGCTACAATGGGAATCAGCTGTGGTTGGTCTAATTGTTTTGATAGTATTTCATTTTTTAGATTTGGAATATATTGTATTACTGTAGAAATGTAGCAAATTAATGTCTTATTCAATTTTGTGTTATTTTAGGTTTGGAACTTAAGTTTAAAAGTTTTGGAAAGATATATGTATGTATGTATGTAAATGTGCAAATTGGCCTGTAGGTACATAGAGTTTTGGTGGTGGTTGTGTCTGACTGAGAAAAGAATTCTTGAAAAATTGAAAGATGTAGTCATTGAATGCGTTGTGTGCCAAAGCAATGAAACACGATCCACAGTTTAGCCCACAGAGACTGCTGTTATGCTCACTGTGTGAAGAGTTTTGAAAAAGTGACCTAAGTAGTGAGAAATGGGTCCTAGCGATTGTAAAAAACTGTAATCTGTATAAATCTATCACATCAAGAACAACACCAATTAACCCTTCAACCTCTGATAAAGTATGTGATTCTTGTCATATTGTATTGTCCATTTAAGGTTAAATTGTTTACAACATAACCTTAGTATTTGAATCTGTGGTTATTATGCATGCCTTCTGAACCCCTACTCCACAACTCCACCATTTTAGAACATCTAACAACCTTTTATATCTGCTTCATGTCACACTTCACTGAACCTTTAAGGATCAGCTTCCATAAAAAACATATGGGGATCAGTGGAATATCAGATGACTTTATGCCCAAACAGTGGTGTTTAGCCTCAAGTTGAGGAAAAGTTGGGAGCATCACTTGACTGGACACGCACAAAACACACACACACACACACACACACACACACACACACACACACACACACACACACACACACAAAACACTCCAGCCAGGTCGTTTAAGATCCACTGCAAAATTGGACATCCGTCCAGGTAAGCAGGATGTCTTGGTCAGTGAGCGCTATTAGCATTAAGTAGGGTTGGGTATTGCTAGGGTGTTGTGGACAGAGATGGTGGATCGCGTAAACTGCGAGCTACGAGAGTCGTGTTTTCAATCCCAGGGATAGGCAACTTGTTTTAACCCTATCCCAAACCTTAACCCCTACCTGAACCATTCAGTATGAATGTTTAAACTTAATGTGTTAAACTCTATTCCAAACCTTAACCCCTACCTGAACCATTCAGTATGAATGTTTAAACGTAATGTGTAAAACTCTATTCCAAACATTAACCCCTAACTGAACCATTCAGTATCCATTTTTAATCTTAATTAGTTATTAAGGTTTGGAATAGAGTTTAACCTCTTATGGCTGCATCCCTTGTTCTCAATTTCCACCTGAAGACATACCCTAATCTAACTGCCTGTAGCTCAGCCCCAGAGGCAAGGATATGCATATTCTTGGTATCATTTGAATGGAAACATTCTGAAGTTTGTGGAAATGTTAATTGAATGTAGGAGAATATAACACAGTAGGTCTGGTGGAAGAAAAGAGAAAGAAAGAGCATACGTTTTCTGTTTTTTATTGTTGTAGTATCATATTTTACATGTACTACACAGTCAGATAGGATGCTGGAGATAATTCTGATGGATAACACAAGAGGGCAACTGTAGGTGTGCAAAGTTTCAGACTGATAACTTCAGGAATGGGTGAGCTACATGACATTTAGCATGAAGTCACCCAGGTGTACCCAAGTGGCCGAATTGGTGAATTGACCTATAACTATATACAACAGTGCAAATAACTATATACAACATATCAAAAAGCAATTCTAACACACAAAAAAAATGTTTAAAAAAAATATTAGAAAATAAATAAATAAAAAAAACAGTACACCCCTTGGAAGTCCTCGTCACAGTATTTTGCTGCCTGTGCCATGTCCCATAGCAGTCTCTTTATGATGTAAAGCAGAGGCAAACTGAACAAGTGGTGCATTTCATGCGACACAGAACACAACGAAGCCTCCATGCTGTGCCCTTTTGGCCCTGAGGCACAGTCATGCCTGCAGTAATGAACTGTGGCATATGAACACCACTGGGGGCAGAGGTAGAGCGGGCAGCTTGGCACCGGGGGCTCCCAGTCGGAGTCGCTATCACTGTAAAAAAAAAAACATAAAAAAAATATTTGTATTGTATGAGCCTTTTATTATCACATAAAATAAAATAAAATAAACAGATATGTATTGTATAGAGCAGAGGGAACAGTCACTAAGGTGAAGTGCTGTTCCATTCAACTCCGGCCATTGTTGTGGGCCTGCCCTCCCCTGAACAGCACCCAATGGCTATTTCATATGGAAATGGCGAGGAGTAGCAGGCGCAGTGGCCATGTGTGTGTTTGCTGTTCTACTCCATTCCATTTGAATAAAAACATGGAAAATATAATATGACATGGAATGTGTTAAACTCTATTCCAAACCTTAACCCCTACCTGAACCATTCAGTGTGAATGTTTAAACTTTAAACTTAATAATTTAAAGTTAATAATCAAACTGTAAAGTTCATGGACAAACGTCAGATTCTGCAATGAGACTGTGAGAGCTTGTTGCAAGCACGCACACACGTGGTGGAAATGACGAGGGACATATCAGACACATGATCATGAACCTAATGGAAAATAACTGTATACAACATCGCTTTTATATCTCCTCAGTACGAGTGTCTTCTCCTCAGTACGAGTCTGACCGATCAGGGTTCATATGCAGCTCTCCTTCCTGCTACAAGACTATTTTAGCCCACTGAGCAAAAGCCTGATGTCGAGTTAAACTGTATAGACGTGAGATATTAGCTTGCCACAAATACCGCAAGTTTTTAATAAAGGACCCAACCATTTTGAACCATGCAAAAATAGCGTACGCAAGCAATTGCTAATGCTGTGCTGAAAATCAATGTCAGCTTTGCAGGGTAGTGAGTGAACCTCGTCATGACAAAAGCAATCTTTCCCTCATTATGAAACAGCTGTCGCTGCTATAGACTTAGAGGTCTCAATGGTTTCATTGTTCCAACAGCATCAACCATCCACGTTCAATCAGTTTGGATTGAAAATCTTTTTTAAATTTTTACATTTTTATTAATTAAACAAAGGGGATCATATAGAGAAAACATGACATCTTTGACTTTTAAGATGTTTCAGAAAACAATCTAGTTATATCTCTCTTTCTCTGTCTCTCCTTTCTCTCCATCTCTATCTCCATCTCTCTCTCTCTTTCTCTCCCTCTCTCCCTTTTATCTCCATCTCTCTCTCTCTTTCTCTCCCTCTCTCCCTTTTATCTCCATCTCTCTCTCTCTTTCTCTCCCTCTCTCCCTTTTATCTCCATCTCTCTCTCTCTCTTTCTCTCCCTCTCTCCCTTTTATCTCCATCTCTCTCTCTCTTTCTCTCCCTCTCTCCCTTTTATTTCCATCTCTCTCTCTCTTTCTCTCCCTCTCTCCCTTTTATCTCCATCTCTCTCTCTCTTTCTCTCCCTCTCTCCCTTTTATCTCCATCTCTCTCTCTCTTTCTCTCCCTCTCTCCCTTTTATCTCCATCTCTCTCTCTCTTTCTCTCCCTCTCTCCCTTTTATCTCCATCTCTCTCTCTCTTTCTCTCCCTCTCTCCCTTTTATCTCCATCTCTCTCTCTCTTTCTCTCCCTCTCTCCCTTTTATCTCCATCTCTCTCTCTCTTTCTCTCCCTCTCTCCCTTTTATCTCCATCTCTCTCTCTCTTTCTCTCCCTCTCTCCCTTTTATCTCCATCTCTCTCTCTCTTTCTCTCCCTCTCTCCCTTTTATCTCCCTCTCTCCCTTTTATCTCCATCTCTCTCTCTTTCTCTCCCTCTCTCCCTTTTATCTCCATCTCTCTCCCTTTTATCTCCATCTCTCTCTCTTTCTCTCCCTCTCTCCCTTTTCTCTCTCTCCCTCTCTCCCTTTTCCCTCTCTCCCTCTCTCCCTTTTCCCTCTCTCCCTCTCTCCCTTTTCCCTCTCTCCCTCTCTCCCTTTTCCCTCTCTCCCTCTCTCTCTCTCTCTCTCTCTCTCTCTCTCTCTCTCTCTCTCTCTCTCTCTCTCTCTCTCTCTCTCTCTCTCTCTCTCTCTCTCTCTCTTCTCTCTGTCTCTCCCTATGTCTCCCTCTCTTTCATTCTCTCTGAAGGTACTCCAGCATTGCACAGCATGTAAACGTATAACTGATGCAAGCTACTGGCATACATACAGTCCCCTCTGAGAATTCTACACAATTCCCTCCAATTCTTTTTGATGGATGGTTCTCATCAGTTCCACACAATAGCTTAGGCAAACAATTCCTGGAGCATAGAATTCCTCAGGCACATGATTCCTGGACCCCATCACACCAGGAGCCCATTTTTCTTGGACCTCTGAAGGAAAGCGGCAAACTGTCCCACAACATTTTTGACAATAACCCCCTGCCCTATCTCATTTACACAAACAAGCTTGGGCACACACACAAACACACACAAACACAGACACACATGGGAGCAAGCATACACAGGCAAACACACACACATACAGACATACACACACACACACATAAACAGAAGATGGTTTTCTAACTGAGTTCAAGAATGACAGGACCTTGATGACATCATGGTTATGGCTTGTTGTTCAACAGAAAAACAGGTCTACCTTTGGTTCTCCACAACTCTTGCACGCAGACAGACACACACACACACACAAACACACACACACACAAACACACACACTCCAATCTGTTTGTGAATGGTAGCTACGAGTACACTTTTGAGGTCAGAGGTTACAATCCCAAAAGTATGGTTCAGCTCTAGATTGTATGAAGTTAAGCAGACAACACTTTGGAACAATCGGTCAGGAAGACACTCAAATAAACAGTGACTGAGAACAGAATGGTTCCGGGTGTGTGGTATCTGGTGAACAGAGAAGTCCTGGTCTTTGTGTTCTAGAATCCCTGGTATCTGGTGAACAGAGAAGTCCTGGTCTTTGTGTTCTAGAATCCCTGGTATCTGGTGAAAAGAGAAGTCCTGGTCTTTGTGTTCTAGAATCCCTGGTATCTGGTGAACAGAAGAAGTCCTGGTCTTTGTGTTCTAGAATCCCTGGTATCTGGTGAACAGAAGAAGTCATGGTCTTTGTGTTCTAGAATCCCTGGTATCTGGTGAACAGAGAAGTCCTGGTCTTTGTGTTCTTGAATACCTGGTATCTGGTGAACAGAGAAGTCATTGTCTTTGTGTTCTAGAATACCTGGTATCTGGTGAACAGAGAAGTTCTTGTCTTTGTGTTCTAGAATCCCTGGTATCTGGTGAACAGAGAAGTCATGGTCTTTGTGTTCTAGAATCCCTGGTATCTGGTGAACAGAAGAAGTCCTGGTCTTTGTGTTCTAGAATCCCTGGTATCTGGTCAGTGTCTGATTGGTGGGTACTCAGCCTGGTCAGTGTCTGATTGGAGGGGACTTGGCCTGGTCAGTGTCTGATTGGTGGGGACTCAGCCTGGTCAGTGTCTGATTGGAGGGGACTTGGCCTGGTCAGTGTCTGATTGGAAGGAACTCGGCCTGTTCAGTGTCTGATTGGTGGGGACTCAGTCTGGTCAGTGTCTGATTGGTGGGACTCCGTCTGGTCAGTGTCTGATTGGTGGGGACTCAGCCTGGTCAGTGTCTGATTGGAGGGGACTCAGCCTGGTCAGTGTCTGATTGGTGAGTACTCGGCTTGGTCAGTGACTGGTGCTCTGTTCGGTATTTTGCCTGTCTATCATCAGCTTGCTTGCGCTGAGGTGGAAGGGGTGGCAATAATTGAGGTGTGTCGTTGAAAACAAGGGCACAAATGATAATTTCATGCAGTGCATATCAGGAGAAAATCAGGTCCTAGCGGTAAACGCAGATTGTAACCACTGGGCACAAACTGACAGAATCAACAATGTTTCCACGTCATTTCAACCCCCCCAAAATCTATATGATGACGTTGATGGAAAAGGGAGTAGATTTTTAAAAAGTCAGGGCATTTTCAATTTATTTTCGCCCAACCTTTAACCTATATATTACTGGTTGTTTTCACGTTGAATTCACATTAGTTGACCAAACTCAACCAAATGTAAATCAAAACTGGACGTTGAACTGATGTCAGTGGAAGCCCAACCTAATCCAGCCACAGAGTGTCCTTATGCTCGAGGAACAAGAGAGAGAGAGTGTGCCGGTAACCCTCCTATTGATAAACCTAATACATTTCAATGGGTCTTTTATATCCTACTGATTTAATAATATCATCCTTGTGACCCTTCAACCTACTTAGAAATATGGTTGATGTTTTAAAAAAAAAACATATATATACAGTGCCTTGCGAAAGTATTCGGCCCCCTTGAACTTTGCGACCTTTTGCCACATTTCAAGCTTCAAACATAAAGATATAAAACTGTATTTTTTTTGTGAAGAATCAACAACAAGTGGGACACAATCATGAAGTGGAACGACATTTATTGGATAGTTCAAACTTTTTTAACAAATCAAAAACTGAAAAATTGGGCGTGCAAAAGGTCGCAAAGTTCAAGGGGGCCGAATACTTTCGCAAGGCACTGTATATATACAGTATATCTATATATATTTTTTGAAACAAAACTTATTAGAATGATTCACCTTCCTGTCTATATGCTTAGAACCTCCATGGCTCGCATGCAATGCGATTTACGAGCCACCTGGTATTTCTGGAAAAGTGTGAAAGTGACCTGTAAAGATGGCTCCATTGTGTTTACAAGACATTATATTTGGGAGCCGTATAGCGGACGTTCCCCCATTCTCTAAACATCTCTCTCTCTCGCTCTCTTTCTTACTCTCTCTCTCTCGCTCTCTCTCTCTTCTGTGTAAAGGTTGGGTTCATTAGGCTATGTCAGATGCCCATTGAATGAATAGATGAAGCCTGTTTAGAAACATTGTTGTCTCTGATTGGGGATCATATTTATAACGTTCGGTATTTCGCTACACTCTCATTAACATCTGCTAACCGCGTGTATGTGACCAGATTTGATTTACGACCGCTGGCTCAGGGATGCAATGCCATTTCAAAATGTGAATGCAATGCAGGATAATATTTCCACTTTGAAGCCAATTATGCTAAATTTTTTATTTAAAAAACTGGATAGGGCTGCATGTGTATTGTAACCAGGTTTAGCATAGCCTTGGGTTACTGTATCATTTTAATAAATACATTATCTTCAACTGATAGGAGGAACGTACAGGCCCCGCCTCCGTCAAAATTAGAGTTGATGACAACGCAATACATAAAAAGATTGGAAATACACAACTTGAAGCAAGCCACATATTTAGCACATGGAGCACGTTCTGATTGGCCAGTTAGGCCACATATTTAGCACATTCTGATTGGCCAGTTAGGCCACATATTTAGCACATGGAGCATGTTCTGATTGGCCAGTTAGGCCACATATTTAGCACATGGAGCACGTTCTGATTGGCCAGTTAGGCCACATATTTAGCACATGGAGCACGTTCTGATTGGCCAGTTAGGCCACATATTTAGCACATGGAGCACGTTCTGATTGGCCAGTTAGGCCACATATTTAGCACATGGAGCACGTTCTGATTGGCCAGTTAGGCAATATATTTAGCACGTTCTGATTGGCCAGATAGGGATCAAACCTGGACAGTCCTACAACTTAAAAATAATTAGCGCTGTGAAAATAGCAAACATATTGCTGACGCATCTATAGCGCCACTGTAACGGTTTTCTTGCGGTGAAGGAGAGGCGGACCAAAGCGCAGCGTGGTTATTTTGATTCATGTTTAATAGAAAAGATAAACACGAACAAAACAAGAAACGTAACGTGAAAACCTAACCAGCCTATTCTGGTGCAAACTAACACAGAGACAGGAACAATCACCCACAAAACCCAACACCAAACAGGCTACCTAAATATGGTTCCCAATCAGAGACCATGACTAACACCTGCCTCTGATTGAGAACCATATCAGGTCCAAACACAGAAACAGACAAACTAGACAAACAACATAGAATGCCCACTCAGATCACACCCTGACCAAACAAAACATAGAAACATACAAAGCAAACTATGGTCAGGGTGTGACAGCCACCTCCAAGCTATTAGATGTACCATTGAGTTAGTTATGTTAATATAGAGCACTATCGGTGCATGAAATGATTAACAAATGAAATATGCAGTACAGGAGAGGTCAAGAGTGAAGCAGCTCATACCAGTGCCTTCAGAAAGTATTCATACCCCTTAACTTATTCCACATTTTGTTGTGTGACAACCTGAATTCAAAACTGATTAAGTATTATTTATTTTTATCTCACCCACCTACAGATAATACCTCATAATGACAAAGTGAAAATTATGTTTTTAGAAATGTTTGCACATTTATTGAAAAGGGAAATACAGAAATGTCTATTTTACGTAAGTATTCAAACCCACACCCATCGACTCGCACACTATTTTACGTAAGTATTCAAACCCACACCCATCGACTCGCACCGCATCCAATTTCCTTTGATCGTCCTTGATTGGACTCCACCTATAAACCAATTGAATTGTTTGGACATGATTTAGATGAAACCTATATAAGGTCCCACAGTCCATGTCAGAGCAGAAACTCTATCAGGAAGTCCAAGGAACTCTCAGTAGATCTCAGAGATACAATTGTGATGAGGCATATATCTGGGGAAGGGTATCCAACCATTTCTAGAGTGTTGAAAGTTTTCTAAGAGCACAGTGGGAAGGAAAAAATGTGGAACAATTCAAACTAGAGCTTGGCCGTCTGACAAAACTGAGCAACCGGACAAGAAGGACCTTGGTCAGGGAGGTGACCAAGAACCCAATGACCACTCTGACAGAATTACAGAGGTCCTTGGCTGAGAAAACATGCCAGAAGGACAACAATCTATACCAATTTGGGCGTTATTCACAGATGATCGTGGACACAAACACACACACACACACACACACAAACAGACATACAAACTCACTCACTGCAGCATTCACAGACACACACACACAGACACACACACACACACACACACTCACTGCAGCATTCACAGACAGACAGACAGACACACACACACACACACACACACACAAATGGTCCAAACAGTATTTACTCCTACTCTCAGGAAATGGTTTATGCCCCAAATGGACTCCTACATAGAGCTTCAGACCAGGGCCCAGACTGGTGTTGCTTCCTACAGCTGAGTCAGTGTGTGTCTAAGAACCTGATATCCATTTCCTCTGGTGGTAGGCGTTCAGGAGGACATCACACACAGACAGACACACAAACCGACACACACACACACACACACACACACACACACACACACACACACACACACACACACACACACACACACACACACACACACACACACACACACACACACACACACATACACACACACACACACACACACACACACACAAACACACACACACACACACACGTGCCGCCCCCATTTAAAATTCCTGTAGACCTTGCAACTCAATTTTATATAGCGGCAGGTAGCCTAGTGGTTAGAGGCAGGTAGCCTAGTGGTTAGAGGCAGGTAGCCTAGTGGTTAGAGGCAGGTAGCCTAGTGGTTAGAGGCAGGTAGCCTAGTGGTTAGAGCATTGGGCCAGTAACCGAAAGGTTACTGGATCCCCGAGCTGACAAGGTAAGACTATGTTGTTCTGTCCCTGTCTCAGGCAGTTAACCCACGGTTCCCTGGGTGCTGATGATGTCGATTAAGACAGCCCTCTGCACTTCTCTGATTCAGAGGGACTTGTTGGGAAGGGCACATAACCATGAATTTCATGGTAAAGTCTATACCAGTTGTATTAGGTGGATTTGATATGCATGTACACACACACACACACACACACACACACACACACACACACACACACACACACACACACACACACACAGTACTCCTCTTTCCCTGGAAGAGACATAGGGGAAAACCCTAGTCATTGAGGGTAGGATCTGTCCTGTTAAGTTCCTACAGTATGCAGTGCTACAATCTGTAGGTCTGTGTTTTCATAGCAGCACTGAATGTAACGCTGTGGTTTTGGTACGCGTGAGCAGACTTAGTGAAAACATGACTTTATAGGGGGATAAAACTGTGTGTGTGTGTGTGTGTGTGTGTGTGTGTGTGTGTGTGTGTGTGTGTCTGACTAAAACACCTGTGGTCTAGTCAGTGACATACTTTCCAAATGCACTCTAGACACACTCACACAAACTACATTGACACTCCCCCCCCCCCCCCACACACACACACACACACACAGACACACACAGACACACACACACACAGACACACATAGTACAGACACACACAGTGTACAGCTCTAGCTCCATTCTGTTTTATTTTAGTTTTCTTATTATTTTTTTAACTGCATCGTTGGGAAGGGCTAGATGATGAAGGGCTAGATGATGAAGGGCTAGATGATGAAGGGCTAGATGATGAAGGGATAGATGATGAAGGGATAGATGATGAAGGGCTAGATGATGAAGGGCTAGATGATGAAGGGCTAGATGATGAAGGGCTAGATGATGAAGGGCTAGATGATGAAGGGCTATGATGAAGGGCTAGATGATGAAGGGCTAGATGATGAAGGGCTAGATGATGAAGGGCTAGATGATGAAGGGCTAGATGGGAAGGGCTAGATGGGAAGGGCTAGATGATGAAGGGCTAGATGATGAAGGGCTAGATGATGAAGGGGTAGATGATGAAGGGCTAGATGATGAAGGGCTAGATGATGAAGGGCTAGATGATGAAGGGCTAGATGATGAAGGGCTAGATGATGAAGGGCTAGATGATGAAGGGCTAGATGATGAAGGGCTAGATGATGAAGGGCTAGATGATGAAGGGCTAGATGATGAAGGGCTAGATGATGAAGGGGTAGATGATGAAGGGGTAGATGATGAAGGGCTAGATGATGAAGGGCTAGATGATGAAGGGCTAGATGATGAAGGGGTAGATGATGAAGGGCTAGATGATGAAGGGCTAGATGATGAAGGGCTAGATGATGAAGGGGTAGATGATGAAGGGCTAGATGATGAAGGGCTAGATGATGAAGGGCTAGATGATGAAGGGCTAGATGATGAAGGGCTAGATGATGAAGGGCTAGATGATGAAGGGCTAGATGATGAAGGGCTAGATGGGAAGGGCTAGATGATGAAGGGCTAGATGATGAAGGGCTAGATGGGAAGGGCTAGATGATCAAGGGCTAGATAATGAAGGGCTAGATGATGAAGGGCTAGATGATGAAGGGGTAGATGATGAAGGGCTAGATGATGAAGGGCTAGATGATGAAGGGATAGATTATGAAGGGCTAGATGATGAAGGGCTAGATGATGAAGGGCTAGATGATGAAGGGCTAGATGATGAAGGATAGATGATGAAGGGCTAGATGATGAAGGGGTAGATGATGAAGGGCTAGATGATGAAGGGCTAGATGATGAAGGGCTAGATGATGAAGGGCTAGATGATGAAGTATAGATGATGAAGGGGTAGATGGGAAGGGCTAGATGATGAAGGGCTAGATGATGAAGGGCTAGATGATGAAGGGCTAGATGATGAAGGGCTAGATGATGAAGGGCTAGATGATGAAGGGCTAGATGATGAAGGATAGATGATGAAGGGGTAGATGGGAAGGGCTAGATGGGAAGGGCTAGATGATGAAGGGCTAGATGATGAAGGGCTAGATGATGAAGGGCTAGATGATGAAGGGCTAGATGATGAAGGATAGATGATGAAGGGCTAGATGGGAAGGGCTAGATGAAGGGCTAGATGATGAAGGGCTAGATGGGAAGGGCTAGATGATGAAGGGCTAGATGATGAAGGGCTAAATGATGAAGGGCTAGATGATGAAGGGCTAGATGATGAAGGATAGATGATGAAGGGCTAGATGATGAAGGGCTAGATGATGAAGGGCTAGATGATGAAGGGGTAGATGATGAAGGGCTAGATGGGAAGGGCTAGATGGGAAGGGCTAGATAATGAAGGGCTAGATGAGGAAGGGCTAGATGAGGAAGGGCTAGATGAGGAAGGGCTAGATGATGAAGGGCTAGATGGGAAGGGCTAGATGATGAAGGGCTAGATGAGGAAGGGCTAGATGATGAAGGGCTAGATGATGAAGGATAGATGATGAAGGGCTAGATGATGAAGGGCTAGATGATGAAGGGCTAGATGATGAAGGGTTAGATGGGAAGGGCTAGATGGGAAGGGCTAGATGATGAAGGGCTAGATGATGAAGGGCTAGATGGGAAGGGCTAGATGGGAAGGGCTAGATGATGAAGGGCTAGATGGGAAGGGCTAGATGATGAAGGGCTAGATGAGGAAGGGCTAGATGATGAAGGATAGATGATGAAGGATAGATGATGAAGGGCTAGATGATGAAGGGCTAGATGATGAAGGGCTAGATGATGAAGGGTTAGATGGGAAGGGCTAGATGATGAAGGGCTAGATGGGAAGGGCTAGATGGGAAGGGCTAGATGATGAAGGGCTAGATGGGAAGGGCTAGATGATGAAGGGCAAGATGAGGAAGGGCTAGATGATGAAGGATAGATGATGAAGGGCTAGATGATGAAGGGCTAGATGATGAAGGGCGAGATGATGAAGGGCTAGATGATGAAGGGCTAGATGATGAAGGCTAGATGATGAAGGGCTAGATGATGAAGGGCTAGATGATGAAGGGCTAGATGATGAAGGCTAGATGGGAAGGGCTAGATGATGAAGGGCTAGATGATGAAGGGCTAGATGGGAAGGGCTAGATGATTAAGGGCTAGATGATGAAGGGCTACATGATGAAGGGCTAGATGATGAAGGGCTAGATGATGAAGGGCTAGATGATGAAGGGCTAGATGATGAAGGGCTAGATGATGAAGGGCTAGGTGATGAAGGGCTAGATGATGAAGGGCTAGATGATGAAGGGCTAGATGATGAAGGGATAGATGATGAAGGGCTAGATGATGAAGGGCTAGATGATGAAGGGCTAGATGATGAAGGGCTAGATGATGAAGGGCTAGATGATGAAAGCTAGATGGGAAGGGCTAGATGATGAAGGGCTAGATGATGAAGGGCTAGATGATGAAGGGCTAGATGATGAAGGGCTACATGATGAAGGGCTAGATGATGAAGGGCTAGATGATGAGGGGATAGATGATGAAGGGCTAGATGATGAAGGGCTAGATGATGAAGGGCTAGATGATGAAGGGCTAGATGATGAAGGGATAGATGGGAAGGGCTAGATGATGAAGGGCTAGATGATGAAGGGCTAGATGATGAAGGGCTAGATGATGAAGGGCTAGATGATGAAGGGATAGATGGGAAGGGCTAGATGATGAGGGGCTAGATGATGAAGGGCTAGATGATGAAGGGCTAGATGATGAAAGCTAGATGGGAAGCCTAGATGATGAAGGGCTAGATGATGAAGGGCTAGATGATGAAAGCTAGACGGGAAGGGCTAGATGATGAAGGGCTAGATGGGAAGGGCTAGATGATGAAAGCTAGATGGGAAGGGCTAGATGATGAAGGGCTAGATGGGAAGGGCTAGATGATGAAAGCTAGATGGGAAGGGCTAGATGATGAAGGGCTAGATGGGAAGGGCTAGATGATGAAAGCTAGATGGGAAGGGCTAGATGATGAAGGGCTAGATGGGAAGGGCTAGATGATGAAGGGATAGATGGGAAGGGCTAGATGATGAAAGCTAGATGGGAAGGGCTAGATGATGAAGGGCTAGATGGGAAGGGCTAGAAGATGAAGGGCTAGATGGGAAGGGCTAGATGATGAAGGGCTAGATGATGAGGGCTAGATGGGAAGGGCTAGATGATGAAGGGCTAGATGATGAGGGCTAGATGGGCAGGGCTAGATGGGGGAGGCTAGATGGGAAGGGCTAGATGATGAAGGGCTAGATGGGAAGGGCTAGATGATGAAGGGCTAGATGATGAGGGCTAGATGGGAAGGGCTAGATGGGGGAGGCTAGATGGGAAGGGCTAGATGGGAAGGGCTATACGATGAAGGCTAGATGGGAAGGGCTAGATGGGGGAGGCTTGTTGGGGAGGGCTAGATGGGGGAGTCTAGTTGGGGAGGGCTAGTTGGGAAGGGCTAGATGGGAAGGGCTAGATGATGAAGGTCTAGATGATGAAGGGCTAGATGATGAAGGCTAGATGGGAAGCGCTGGATGAGGAAGGCTAGATGGGAAGGGCTAGATGGGAAGGGCTATATGATGAAGGCTCGATGGGAAGGGCTAGATGATGAAGGGCTAGATGATGAGGGCTAGATGGGAAGGGCTAGATGGGGGAGGCTAGATGGGAAGGGCTAGATGATGAAGGGCTAGATGGGAAGGGCTAGATGATGAAGGGCTAGATGATGAAGGCTAGATTGGAAGGGCTGGATGAGGAAGGCTAGATGGGAAGGGCTAGATGGGAAGGGCTATATGATGAAGGCTCAATGGGAAGGGCTAGATGATGAAGGGCTAGATGATGAGGGCTAGATGGGAAGGGCTAGATGGGGGAGGCTAGATGGGAAGGGCTAGATGGGAAGGGCTATACGATGAAGGCTAGATGGGAAGGGCAAGATGGGGGAGGCTTGTTGGGGAGGGCTAGATGGGGGAGTCTAGTTGGGGAGGGCTAGTTGGGAAGGGCTAGATGGGAAGGGCTAGATGATGAAGGGCTAGATGATGAAGGCTAGATGGGAAGGGCTGGATGAGGAAGGCTAGATGGGAAGGGCTATATGATGAAGGCTCGATGGGAAGGGCTAGATTAGGAAGGGCTAGATGGGAAGGGCTAGATGAGGAAGGGCTAGATGAGGAAGGGCTATATGATGAAGTGCTAGATGAGGAAGGGCTAGATGGGAAGGACAAGATGAGGAAGGCTAGATGATGAAGGGCTAGATTAGGGAGGCTAGATGATGAAGGGCTAGATGGGAATGGCTAGATGATGAAGCGCTAGATGGGAAGGGCTAGATGATGAAGGGCTAGATGATGAGGGCTAGATGGGAAGGGCTAGATGATGAGGGCTAGATGGGAAGGGCTAGATGGGGAATGCTAGATGGCAAGGGCTATATGGGAAGGGCTAGATGATGAGGGCTAGATGGGAAGGGCTAGATGGGGAAGGCTAGATGGGAAGGGCTAGATGGGAAGGGCTATACGATGAAGGCTAGATGGGAAGGGCTAGATGGGGGAGGCTAGTTGGGGAGGGCTAGATGGGAAGGGCTAGATGGGAAGGGCTATATGATGAAGACTAGATGGGAAGGGCTAGATGATGAAGGCTAGTTGGGAAGGGCTGGATGAGGAAGGCTAAATGGGAAGGGCTAGATGGGAAGGGCAAGATGAGGAAGGCTAGATGGGAAGGGCTAGATTATGGAGGCTAGATGGGAAGGGCTAGATGAAGAAGGGCTAGATGAGGAAGGCTAGATGGGAAGGGCTAGATGGGGAAGGCTAGTTGGGAAGGGCTAGATGTGGAAGGCTAGTTGGGCAGGGCTAGATGAGGAAGGCTAGTTGGGAAGGGCTAGATGAGGAAGGCTAGTTGGTAAGGGCTAGAAGGGGAAGGCTAGTTTGGTAGGGCTAGATGAGGAAGGCTAGTTGGGAGGGCTAGATGGGGAGGGGTAGTTGGGGAGGGCTAGTTGGGAAAGGGCTAGATAGGGAGGGATAGTTGGGGAGGGCTAGTTGGGAAGGGCTAGTTGGGAAAGTGCTAGTTGGGGAGGGCTAGTTGGGAAAGGGCTAGTTGGGAGGGCTAGTTGGGGATGGGTAGATGGGAAGCGCTAGTTGGGAAGGGCTAGATGGGGAGGGCTATATGGAAGGGCTAGATAGGGTTGGCTACTTGGGAAGGGCTAGTTGGGAAGGGCTAGTTGGGGAGGGTTAGATTGAGAGGGCTAGTTGAGGAGGGTAGTTGGGAAGGGCTAGATGGGAAGGGCTAGTTTGGGAGGGCTAGTTGGAAAAGCCTAGATTGGGAAGGGCTAGTTCGGGAGGGCTAGTTGGGAAGGGCTAAGTGGGAAGAATAGTTGGGAAGGGCTAGATGGGGAGGGCTATTTGGGGAGGGCTAGTTGGGAAGGTCTAGTTGGGAAGGGCTAGTTCAGGAGGGCTCGTTGGGGTGGGCTCATTGGGAAGGGCTAGATGGGGAGGGCTAGTTGGGGAGGGCTAGTTGGGAAGGGCTAGTTGGAAGGGCAAGTTGGTGAGGACTCGTTGGGAAGGGCTTGTTGCGGAAGGGCTAGATGGCAAGGGCTATATGATGAAGGCTAGATGGGAAGGGCTAGATGATGAAGGCTAGTTGGGAAGGGCTGGATGAGGAAGGCTAAATGGGAAGGGCTAGATGGGAAGGGCAAGATGAGGAAGGCTAGATGGGAAGGGCTAGATTATGGAGGCTAGATGGGAAGGGCTAGATGAAGAAGGGCTAGATGAGGAAGGCTAGATGGGAAGGGCTAGATGGGGAAGGCTAGTTTGGAAGGGCTAGATGTGGAAGGCTAGTTGGGCAGGGCTAGATGAGGAAGGCTAGTTGGGAAGGGCTAGATGAGGAAGGCTAGTTGGTAAGGGCTAGAAGGGGAAGGCTAGTTTGGTAGGGCTAGATGAGGAAGGCTAGTTGGGAGGGCTAGATGGGGAGGGGTAGTTGGGGAGGGCTAGATGAGGAAGGCTAGTTGGGAGGGCTAGATGGGGAGGGGTAGTTGGGGAGGGCTAGTTGGGAAAGGGCTAGATAGGGAGGGCTAGTTGGGGATGGCTAGATGGGAAGCGCTAGTTGGGAAAGGGCTAGTTGGGGAGGGCTAGTTGGGAAAGGGCTAGTTGGGGAGGGCTAGTTGGGGATGGCTAGATGGGAAGCGCTAGTTGGGAAGGGCTAGATGGGGAGGGCTATATGGAAGGGCTAGATAGGGTTGGCTACTTGGGAAGGGCTAGTTGGGAAGGGCTAGTTGGGAAGGGTTAGATGGGGAGGGCTAGTTGGGGAGGGTTAGATTGAGAGGGCTAGTTGAGGAGGGTAGTTGGGAAGGGCTAGATGGGGAGGGCTAGTTTGGGAGGGCTAGTTGGAAAAGCCTAGATTGGGAGGGCTAGTTGGGGAGGGCTATTTGGGGAGGGCTAGTTGGGAAGGTCTAGTTGGGAAGGGCTAGTTCAGGAGGGCTCGTTGGGGTGGGCTCATTGGGAAGGGCTAGATGGGGAGGGCTAGTTGGGAAGGGCTAGTTGGAAGGGCAAGTTGGTGAGGACTCGTTGGGAAGGGCTTGTTGCGGAAGGCTAGTAGGGAAGGGATATTTTGGAAGGTCAAGTTGGGAAGGTCAAGTTGGGGAGGGCTAGTTGGAGAGGGCTAGATGGGGAGGGCTAGTTGGGAAGGGCTAGTTGAGCAAGGCTAGATAGGAAGGGCTCGTTGGGGATGGCTAGTTGGGGTGAGCTCGTTGGGGAGGACTAGTTGGGAAGGGCAAGTTGGGGAAGGCAAGTTGGGGAGGGCAAGTTGGGGAAGGCTAGATGGGGAGGGCTAGTTGGGAAGTGATAGTTGGGGAGGGCTAGTTGAGGAGGGATAGTTGGAAGGGCAAGTTGGTGAGGGCTCGTTAGGAAGGGCTTGTTGCGGAAGGCTAATAGGGAAGGGTTATTTTGGAAGGTCAAGTTGGGAAGGTCAAGTTGGGGAGGGCTAGTTGGGGACGTCTAGTTGGGAAGGGCTATTTGGGGAGGGCTAGTTGAGGATGGCTATTTGGGAAGGGCTAGTTGAGCAAGGCTAGATAGTAAGGGCTCGTTGGGGATGGCTTGTTGGGGTGAGCTCGTTGGGGAGGACTAGTTGGGAAGGGCAAGTTGGGGAAGGCAAGTTGGGGAGGGCAAGTTGGGGAGGGCTAGTTGGGGACGTCTACTTGGGAAGGGCTATTTGGGGAGGGCTAGTTGAGGATGGCTATTTGGGAAGGGCTAGTTGAGCAAGGCTAGATAGGAAGGGCTCGTTGGGGATGGCTTGTTGGGGTGAGCTCGTTGGGGAGGACTAGTTGGGAAGGGCAAGTTGGGGAAGGCAAGTTGGGGAGGGCAAGTTGGGGAAGGCTAGATGGGGAGGGCTAGTTGGGAAGTGATAGTTGGGGAGGGCTAGTTGGGGAGGGCTAGTTGGAAGGGCAAGTTGGTGAGGGCTCGTTAGGAAGGGCTTGTTGCGGAAGGCTAATAGGGAAGGGTTATTTTGGAAGGTCAAGTTGGGAAGGTCAAGTTGGGGAGGGCTAGTTGGGGACGTCTAGTTGGGAAGGGCTATTTGGGGAGGGCTAGTTGAGGATGGCTATTTGGGGAGGGCTTGTTTAGAAGGGCTAGTTTGGAAGGGCAAGTTGGGGAGGGCTAGATTGGGAGGGCTAGTTGGGAAGGGCTAGTTGAGCAAGGCTAGATGGGAAGGGCTCGTTGGGGAGGGCTAGTTGGGGAGAGCTTGTTGGGGAGGGCTAGTTGGGAAGGGCTAGTTGGGAAGGGCAAGTTGGGGAAGGCAAGTTGGGGAGGGATAGTTGGGAAGGGATAGTTGGGGAGGGCTAGTTGGGGAGGGCTAGTTGGAAGGGCAAGTTGGGGAGGGCTAGTTGGGGAGGGCTAGTTGGGAAGTGATAGTTGGGGAGGGCTAGTTGGGGAGGGCTAGTTGGAAGGGCAAGTTGGTGAGGGCTCGTTAGGAAGGGCTTGTTGCGGAAGGCTAATAGGGAAGGGCTATTTTTGAAGGTCAAGTTGGGAAGGTCAAGTTGGGGAGGGCTAGTTGGGGAGGTCTAGTTTGGAAGCTCTATTTGGGGAGGGCTAGATGAGGATGGCTATTTTGGGAGGGCTTGTTTAGAAGGGCTAGTTTGGAAGGGCAAGTTGGGGAGGGCTAGATTGGGAGGGCTAGTTGGGAAGGGCTAGTTGAGCAAGGCTAGATGGGAAGGGCTCGTTGGGGAGGGCTAGTTGGGGAGAGCTTGTTGGGGAGGGCTAGTTGGGAAGGGCTAGTTGGGAAGGGCAAGTTGGGGAAGGCAAGTTGGGGAGGGCTAGTTGGAAGGGCAAGTTGGGGAGGGCTAGTTGGAAGGGCAAGTTATCGAGGGCTCGTTGGGAAGGCCTTGTTGGGGAAGGCTAGTAGGGACGGGCTATTTTGGAAGGGCTAGTTTGGAAGGGCTAATTGGGAAGGGCTAGTTGGGGAGGGCTAGTTGGGGAGAGCTAGTTGGGAAGGGTTAGTTGGGAAAGCTATTTGTGAAGGCCGAGATGGGGAGAATAGTTGGGAACGGATAGTTGAGAAAGCCTAGTTGGAGAGGGCTTGTTTGGAAGGGCTAGATAGGGTTGGCTAGTTGGGAAGGGTAGTTGGGAAGGGCTAGATGGGGAGGGCTAGTTGGGGAGGGCTAGTTGGGGAGGGCTCGTTGGGAAGGTCTTGTTGGGAAAGGCTCGTTGGGAAGGGCTCGTTGGGTAGCGCTAGTTTGGCAAGGCCAGTTTGGAAGGGCTAGTTGGGGAGGGCTCGTTGGGAAGGGCTTGTTGGGAAGGGCTCGTTGGGAAGGGCTTGTTGGGAAGGGCTCATTGTGAAGGGCTCATTGGGAAGGGCTAGTTGGGAAGGGTTCATTGGGAAGGGCTCGTTGGGAAGGGCTCGTTGGGAAGGGCTCGTTGGGAAAGGCTAGTTGGGAAGGGCTCATTGGGAAGGGCTAGATGAAAAGGCTCATTGGGAAGGGCTAGTTGAGAAGGGCTCATTGGGAAGGGCTAGTTGGGAAGGGCTAGTTGAAAAGGCTCATTGGGAAGGGCTAGTTGTGAAGGGCTCGTTGGGAAGGGCTTGTTGGGATGGGCTAGTTGAGAATCCCCTCGTTTGGAAGGGCTCGTTGGAAGGGCAAATTGAACGGGCTAGTTGGAAGGGCTAGTTGGAAGGGCTCATTGGGAAGGGTTCATTGGGAAGGGCTAGTTGGAAGGGCTAGTTTGAAGGGCTAGTTGGGAAGGGCTAGTTGGGCAGGTTTCGTTGGGGAGGGCTAGATGGGAATGGCTAGTTGGAAGGGCTAGTTGGAAGGGCTAGTTGGGAAGGGCTCGTAAGCATTTCACGGTAAAGACTACACCAGTTGAATTCGCCGGATGTGACAAATAAATTTTACATGCACAAACATACTACGCACGCACGCACACACACACACACGCACACACACACACACACACACACACACACACACACACACACACACACACACACACACACACACACACACACACTCTTTCCCTGGAAGAAACATAGGGGAAAACCCTAGTCATTGAGGGTAGGATCTGTCCTGTTAAGTTCCTACAGTATGCAGTGCTACAATCTGTAGGTCTGTGTTTTCATAGCAGCACTGAATGTAACGCTGTGGTTTTGGTACGCGTGAGCAGACTTAGTGAAAACATGACTTTATAGGGGGATAAAACTGTGTGTGTGTGTGTGTGTGTGTGTGTGTGTGTGTGTGTGTGTGTGTGTGTGTGTGTGTGTGTGTGTGTGTGTGTGTGTGTGTGTGTGTGCGCACACGTGTGTGTGTGTGTGCGCACACGTGTGTGCGTGAGTGCGTGTGACTAAAACACGTGTGGTCTAATAAGTGGCATGGCATGTTCAGACTACACACACACACACACACACACACACACACACACACACACACACACACACACACACATACACACACACACACAACGCTAACCACAATGTTAACATTTCCACTCCCATTCATTCTGAAGCCATATACTCCTGCTGTCTCTCATAGAGGGAAAGATGATGTCGTCTTATTTTTGGCCCAGCTGAATCAGGTCTGTGTTTAGAAGCTGAAAGAATGAACAAAGATTTGTTATGCTAGGAGAAACCATCCAAAATGGCACCCGTTTCCCTTTATAGTGGGCTACTTATGGCCAGGGCCCACACGGCAAGCTTTGGTCCAAACTAGGGTGTCATTTGAGACAACACTACTGACAATAAGAATCTAGCTTGTACCCCAATCTACACACACACACACACACACACAAATACGCACACACACACACACACACACACACACACACACACACACACACACACACACACACATTCTCAGATTCCCCATCATCTTCTGTTTTCTCAGGGTCCAGACAGATGGCAGCTCCCCAGACACCCAGAGGAGAGTTCCAGAGGAAGGGTGTTATTTGATTTGCTGGTCCAGAGGGGAAGCCACAAACTGGGGGAGCTGACTGACTCAGACACCCTGTCCTCCCTGACACAGACCAGGCTCCATGCAACCGTATCTTATCAACAGCAGCCTAATTCCTGAACGTTAACTTAAGTTCTCATCCCAAATGGCTCGCTATTTCACTTTCTATTTCACTAGTGTTGACCAGAGACTGGAATAGGGTGCAATTTGGGATGCGGACAAAGTCAACATGAGTCATCTTCACTTCCAGCAACAGCCAGGCAAGACAAGACAAGACAAGACAGAACACACACACACACACAGTCTCCTAACAACCTGTCCTCCCCTCCTCATCTCCCCCCTCAGTCTCCTAACAACCTGTCCTCCCCTCCTCGTCTCCCCCCTCAGTCTCCTAACAACCTGTCCTCCCCTCCTCTCCTTCTTCAGTCTCCTAGCAGGCTATTCTCTCCTCGTCTTCTCCTTCAGTCTGCTAACAACCTGTCCTCGCCTCCTCTCCTTCTTCAGTCTCCTAGCAGACTATTCTCTCCTCGTCTTCTCCTTCAGTCTGCTAACAACCTGTCCTCTCCTCCTCTCCTTCTTCAGTCTCCTAGCAGGCTATTCTCTCCTCGTCTTCTCCTTCAGTCTCCTAACAACCTGTCCTCTCCTCCTCTCCTTCTTCAGTCTCCTAGCAGGCTATTCTCTCCTCGTCTTCTCCTTCAGTCTCCTAACAACCTGTCCTCTCCTCCTCTCCTTCTTCAGTCTCCTAGCAGGCTATTCTCTCCTCATCTTCTCCTTCAGTCTCCTAACAACGTGTCCTCTCCTCCTTTCATCCCTCAATCTCCAGCCTGTCCTGAATATATACTGTATATATTTTTAGTAGAGCAAATTGAGGTGAGAGCATTGGAAATACTTGTAAAGTACTTTATTTATCTAACTAGGCAAGTCAGTTAAGAACAAATTCTTATTTACAATGACAGCCAAACGGGGAACAGTGGTTTAACAGCCTTGGTCAGGGGCAGAACGAGGATTCTCGGGGATTCGATCCAGCAACCTTTTGGTTACTGCCCCAACGCTCTAACCACTAGACTACCTGACGCCCACCGTGTGCTCTTTTCGAAGGATGGGTCCTGGCCTCTCGGGGGGCCAAGGGATCAGGGGGGACGGGGGGATGACAACCCAACTTGGGATGGGGAGGGGCTTTAGCGGGTGGAATAGTGGAGAACAATTGGAGGGTTACTTAGTAGCAATGCAGGTATCATGGTACAGCTATATGGACATTCCATCACTATGGAACTTTTTAATGGTACATTTATAAACGTATACTATGATGAATAGATTTGGTAAGTGGAGAAATAAGTATAGCCAGTTATAATTTTAATGGCTTAGCAGATAATAAGAAAAGAAGAACAATAATCACCTTGCTAAAAAGAGAAGGAATATAATAATATATTTATTTATTTTTTACAGGAAACTCATTCAACAATTTAAGATGTTGTGTGGAAAAAGTACTGGGGGAAATATATATCTCCCTTGGCCAAAGAAACTCAAAAGGGGTGATGATATTAATTAACAGTAATTTTTGATCCAAATGTGCAAATTGTCCAAACAGATCATCAAGGTAGATGGATGATTTTAAATATGTTATTGAGCCATAAACAGATATGGCTTATTAACATATAAGGTCCGAATAATAATGATCCAAGCTTCTTTGAAAATATATATAATAAATGATCAACCCTGCAAGCAATTACAAGACTCAATTATTACGGTGGGAGATTATAATACTGTTTAAAATACCTCAATGGAGCGTGAAGGAAATCTCACTAC
>NC_143050.1:7242500-7275000 GCF_057628025.1 Oncorhynchus mykiss
CTCTCTGTCCCGAGCAGCTGTCTCTCTGTCCCGAGCAGCTGTCTCTCTGTCCCGAGCAGCTGTCTCTCTGTCCCGAGCAGCTGTCCCTCTGTCCCGAGCAGCCGTCCCTCTGTCCCGAGCTGCCCCTCTGTCCAGTGGGGTCATTGAGAGGGGTGGTCATGCTGAGAAAGCCACGGAGGCGGACAATAAGGCGGACTGAGACAATGGCGAAGTGGGGTCCGCGTCCCGCGCCAGAGCCGCCACCGCGGACAGACGCCCACCCAGACCCTCCCCTATAGGTCAAGGTTTTGCGGCCGGAGTCCGCACCTTTGGGGGGGGGGTACTGTCACGTTCTGACCTCTATTTCCTTTGTTTTTGTATTTATTTAGTATGGTCAGGGCGTGAGTTGGGTGGGCAGTCTGTTTGTTTTTCTATGTTTTGGTCTAGTTCTATGTTCGGCCTGATATGGTTCTCAATCAGAGGCAGGTGTTCGTCATTGTCTCTGATTGGGAACCATATTTAGGTAGCCTGGGTTTCACTGTGTGTTTGTGGGTGATTGTTCCTGTCTTTGTGTTTACACCAGATTGGGCTGTTTTGAGTTCTCACGTTTCTTGTTTTCGTTAGTTTGTTCATGTATAGTGTCTTCATTAAACTACAATGAACAACCACCACGCTGCGTTTTGGTCCGCCTCTACTCCACAACAAGAGAACCGTTACAATATTAGGGTTTTATTAGCTCACTGTGCAGTATATGAGGGTTTTATTAGCTCACTGTGCAGTATATTAGGGTTTTATGAGCTCACTGTGCAGTATATGAGGGTTTTATTAGCTCACTGTGCAGTATATGAGGGTTTTATTAGCTCACTGTGCAGTATATTAGGGTTTTATTAGCTCACTGTGCAGTATATGAGGGTTTTATTAGCTCACTGTGTTGTATATTAGGGTTTTATTAGCTCACTGTGTTGTATACATTCTTCCCCTGTTCTGTTTACCTCTGGTTAGGAGTGGTTAGATCTTCTCCTGTTCTGTTTACCTCTGGTTAGGAGTGGTTAGATCTTCTCCTGTTCTGTTTACCTCTGGTTAGGAGTGGTTAGATCTTCTCCTGTTCTGTTTACCTCTGGTTAGGAGTGGTTAGATCTTCTCCTGTTCTGTTTACCTCTGGTTAGGAGTGGTTAGATCTTCTCCTGTTCTGTTTACCTCTGGTTAGGAGTGGTTAGATCTTCTCCTGTTCTGTTTACCTCTGGTTAGGAGTGGTTAGATCTTCTCCTGTTCTGTTTACCTCTGGTTAGGAGTGGTTAGATCTTCTCCTGTTCTGTTTACCTCTGGTTAGGAGTGGTTAGGTCTTCCAGACCCTGTTCTGTTTACCTCTGGTTAGGAGTGGTTAGGTCTTCCAGACCCTGTTCTGTTTACCTCTGGTTAGGAGAAGTCAGGTCTTCCAGACCCTTCTCTCTTCACCTCTGGTTAGGAGTGGTTAGATCTTCTCCTGTTCTGTTTACCTCTGGTTAGGAGTGGTTAGATCTTCTCCTGTTCTGTTTACCTCTGGTTAGGAGAAGTCAGGTCTTCCAGACCCTGTTCTGTTTACCTCTGGTTAGGAGAAGTCAGGTCTTCCAGACCCTGTTCTGTTTACCTCTGGTTAGGAGAAGTCAGGTCTTCCAGACCCTTCTCTCTTCACCTCTGGTTAGGAGTGGTTAGATATTCTCCTGTTCTGTTTACCTCTGGTTAGGAGTGGTTAGGTCTTCCAGACCCTGTTCTGTTTACCTCTGGTTAGGAGAAGTCAGGTCTTCCAGACCCTGTTCTGTTTACCTCTGGTTAGGAGAAGTCAGGTATTCCAGACCCTTCTCTCTTCACCTCTGGTTAGGAGTGGTTAGTCCTTGTTTGGCCCAGACTTGAATGTCATTGAAAATCTGTGGAACGCCTTGAAGATTGGTGTTCACTGCCGCTCTCCATCTAAGTATAAAAACAAACATGGATACAGACATACCCAAGACGACTCAGAGCTGTAATCACTGCCGAAGACGCTTCTACAAAGAAATTGACTCTGGGGTGGGAACACCGATGCGAATCAGATATTTCTGTATACATTACCCCTCTCCTCTCTGCCACCACTTTCCACCCTATGCAGCCAGTGCATTGGAAGTAATCCAATATTTACCTGAAGTAAAAACCTTCTCCTAAACATTTGAGAGCACACAGTGTGCCTAGTAAAACTGATAGCCATAAAGTCCTGACTCCAGTGGTGCTGAGAGCCTGAAGTCTTTAATAAGCAACTCCAGACCCTGACAAGTCCTACAGAGCAAATCTCATTATTACAGCAACGCACGCACGCATGCACACACACACACACACAAACACACACAAACAGACAGACACAGTCTATACTGGAGTAGAAGAGGACCAAGTACACATTTATAAACAGTGTTTGAAAGTGGACCAAAACTGGCACCTCTAATGTTTTAGTGCTGCTGTTTAATAGGTCCAGTACTTACAGGCATATGGGCCACTGGCATCTCTGATATTTACAGGTCCAGTACCTACAGGCATATGGGCCACTGGCATCTCTGATATTTACAGGTCCAGTACCTACAGGCATATGGGCCACTGGCATCTCTGATATATACAGGTCCAGTACCTACAGGCATATGGGCCACTGGCATCTCTGATATTTACAGGTCCAGTACCTACAGGCATATGGGCCACTGGCATCTCTGATATTTACAGGTCCAGTACCTACAGGCATATGGGCCACTGGCATCTCTGATATATACTTGCATACTATTGTTTGTACAGATGAACGTGGTACCTTCAGGCGTTTGGAAATGGCTCCCAAGGATGAACCAGACTTGTGGAGGTCTACAATGTTTTTTCTGAGGTCTTTGCTGATTTCTTTTGATTTTCCCATGATGTCAAGCAAAGGTAGGCTGTCACGTCCTGACCAAAGAAAGCCTCTATTTTCCATGGTAGACTAGGTCAGGGCGTGACTAGGGGTTTTAGTCTAGTTTATTATTTCTATGTGGTGTTCTAGGTTTGATTTTCTATGTTGGTGATTTGTATGATTTCCAATTAGAGGCAGCTGGTAATCATTGTCTCTAATTGGGGATCATACTTAAGTAGCATGTTGTCCACCTGTGGGTTATGGGATATTGTTTATGTTTAGTTGCCTGTTTAGCACTACGTTGTCATCACGATTCGTTTATTCTTTATTTTGTATTAGCTGAAGTTTCACTTTCATTAAAGTATGTGGAACTCGAAGTAAGCCATCATTATTACGAACAACGTGACATAGGCCTTCAAATACTTCCACAGGTACACCTCCAATTGACTCAAATGATGTCAATTAGCCTATCAGAAGCATCTAAAGCCATGACGTCATTTTCTGGAATTTTCCAAGCTGTTTAAAGGCACAGTCAACTTAGTGTATGTAAACTTCTGACCCACTGGAACAGTGAATTGTAAGTGAGAATCTGTCTGGAAACAATTGTTGGAAAAATTACTTGTGTCATGCATTAGCGTAGTAGTAGCGTAAAAGAAGGGTTGGCGGGTGGGTGGTGGGACACAATGCAGATAGCCCGGTTAGCCAATGTGAGGGAGCACTGGTTGTTCGGCCCAATTGAGGAGGTACGTACATGAATGTATAGTTAAAGTGACAATGCAGATATGATAAACAGAGAGTAGCAGCAACGTAAAAGAGGGGTGGGGGGGACACAATGCAAATAGTCCAGGTAGCCATTTGGTTACCTGTTCAGGAGTCTTATGGCTTGGGGTTAAAAACTGTTGAGAAGCCTTTTGGTCCTAGACTTGGCACTCGGGTTCCGCTTGCCATGCGGTAGTAGAGAGAAAGTCTATGACTGGGGTGGCTAGGGTCTTTGACCATTTTTAGGGCCTTCCTCTGACACCGTCTGGTGTAGAGGTCCTGGATGGCAGGCAGCTTGGCCCCAGTGATGTACTGAGCCGTACGCACTACCCTTTGTGGTGCCTTGAGGTCGGAGGCCGAGCAATTGCCGTACCAGGCAATGATGCAACCAGTCAGGATGCTCTCAATGTTGCAGCTGAAAACCTTTTGAGGATCTCAGGACCCATGCAAAATATTTTTAGTTTCCTGAAGGGGAATAGGCTTTGTCGTGCCCTCTTCACGACTGTCTTGGTGTGCTTGGACCATGCTAGTTTGTTGTTGATGTGGACACCAAGGAACTTGGAGCTCTCAACCTGCTCCACTACAGCCCCGTTGATGAGAATGGGGGCATACTCGGTCCTCCTTTTCCTGTAGTCTGCAATAATCACCTTAGTCTTGGTTACGTTGAGGGAGAGGTTGTTGTCCTGGCACAACATGGCCAGGTCTCTGACCTCCTCCCTATAGGCTGTCTCATCGTTGTCGGTGATCAGGCCTACCACTGTTGTGTCCTCAGCAAACTTAATGATGGTGTTGGAGTCGTGCCTGGCCATGCAGTCGTGGGTGAACAGGAAGTACAGGAGGGGACTGAGAACGCACCCCTGGGGAGCTCCAGTGTCGAGGATCAGCATGGCAGATATGTTGCTATCTACCCTCACCACCTGGTGGTGGCCCGTCAGGAAGTCCAGGATCCAGTTGCAGAGGGAGGTGTTTAGTCACAAGGTCCTTAGCTTAGTGATGAGCATTGAGGGCACTATGGTGTTGAACGCTGAGCTGTCGTCAATGAATTGCATTCTCACATAGGTGTTCCTTTTGTCCAGGTGGGAAAGGGCAGTGCGGAGTGCAATAGAGATTGCGTCATCTGTGGATCTGTTTGGACGGTATGCAAATTGGAGTGGGTCTAGGGTTTCTGGGATAATGGTGTTGATGTCAGCCATTACTAACCTTTCATAGCACCTCATGGCTACGGACGTGAGTGCTACGTGTCTGTAGTCATTTACAGTTCCAGTACCTACAGGTATATGGGCCACTGGCACCTCTAATATTTTAGTAAAGATTAAAAGGGGTAAGTGGTAAGTGGGGTATCAGTAATTCAGATGTTTTACTGCTTGAGAATTGGAACTTCTTATTGTGCACTGGCTCTGAAATAGGAACGTACACACCCACACACACACAAGCACAGACATACAGATACACAAACACACACACACACACACACAAGCACAGACACACAGATATACACACACACACACACGCAAACACACACACACACACACAGTCTTCTGTGCCTTTAGAGGTAATTTAGTTCAGCCATAAGCATTAAACCTGACTTACAATCACCCTTCAGACAGAACCATTTGGAAACAGAGAGAGAGAGAGAGAGAGAGGGGGGGGGGAGAGGGAGGGAGGGAGGGAGGTAGGGATGGAGGGGAGAGGGCGGGGGGGGGGGAGAGGGAGGGGGGAGAGGGAGAGGGGGGAGGAGAGGGAGGGGGGGAGGGAGAGAGTGGGGGGAGAGGGAGAGGGAGAGAGAGAGGGGGGGGAGGAGAGGGAGAGGGAGAGAGAGAGGGAGAGAGCGAGAGAGAGAGAGGGGGGAAGAGGGAGAGGGAGAGGGAGAGAGAGAGGGGGGGAGAGGGAGAGGGAGAGGGAGAGGGAGAGGGAGAGAGAGAGGGAGAGGGAGTGAGAGAGGGGGGGAGGGAGAGAGCGATGACACCATCGTTGGCAGAGGATATGAGGGATTTTGAAAAGTCAGCTATGGGGCCTTGAAATGCAGCTGTCATCAATGAGCAAATTAAAACCCGCCTTCCTGAATAACACAGAATAGTTTTTATGCAGTGAAGCATGGAGGACTGCATGATGAACAAATACCAGACAGAGAGAGAGAGAGAGAGGGGGGGAGAGGGATAGAAAAAGAGAGAATATATGGAGAGAGAGAGAGGAGAGAAGAGCTGAAGAGAGAGAAGAGAGAGAAAGAGAGAATATATGGAGAGATTTAGGGAGAGAAAGCGGTAGAAAGATAGAAGATATGGAGAGATATAAGGAGAGATGGAGAGAGATAGAGAGAAGATATGGAGAGATATAGGGATAGATGGATAGAGAAAGAGAGAAGATATGGAGAGATATAAGGAGCACTGGAGAGAAAGAGAGAAGATATGGAGAGATATAGGGAGATGTGGAAAGAGAAAGAGAGAAGATATGGAGAGATGAGAGAGAAGAGAAAGTTATTGGTTTTAGATCTGCTCATCATCGTTTTATTATATTATGAGCTATCAATCAATACATCAATCAATACATCAATCAATACATCAATCAATACATAAATCATTACATCAATCAATCAAGGCAAACAGACAAGGGAATAACATTTTTAAAAAGCCAACAAAAAGAACATGAAAACACTATCTGCTTTGTGCATATTGGTAAAACCAGTTTCTAAAACCTGTTTGATATTGGTAAAACATGTTTCTAGAACCTGTTTGATATTGGTTAAACCTGTTTCTAGAACATGTTTCATGTTGGTTATACCTGTTTCTAGAACCTGATTCATATTGCTAGAACCTGTTTCATATTGGTACAACCTGTTTCTAGAACATGTTTCATGTTGGTTATACCTGTTTCTAGAACCTGATTCATATTGCTAGAACCTGTTTCATATTGGTACAACCTGTTTCTAGAACCTGTTTCATATTGGTTAAACCTGTTTCTAGAACCTGTTTGATATTGGTTAAACCTGTTTCTAGAACCTGTTTCATATTGGTTAAACCTGTTTCTAGAACCTGTTTCATATTGGTTGAACCTGTTTCTAGAACCTGTTTCATATTGGTAGAACCTGTTTCTAGAACATGTTTCATATTGGTTAAACCTGTTTCTAGAACCTGTTTCATATTGGTTAAACCTGTTTCTAGAACCTGTTTCATATTGGTACAACCTGTTTCTAGATCCTGTTTCAAATTGGTTAAACCTGTTTCTTGAACCTGTTTCATATTGGTTAAACCTGTTTCTAGAACCTGTTTCATATTGGTAGAACCTGTTTCTAGAACCTGTTTGATATTGGTTAAACCTGTTTCTAGAACATGTTTCATATTGGTTAAACCTGTTTCTAGAACCTGTTTCATATTGGTTAAACCTGTTTCTAGAACCTGTTTCATATTGGTTAAACCTGTTTCTAGAACCTGTTTCATATTGGTTGAACCAGTTTCTAGAACCTGTTTGATATTGGTTTAACCTGTTTCTAGAACCTGTTTCATATTGGTTAAACCTGTTTCTAGAACCTGTTTCATATTGGTTAAACCTGTTCCCAGAACCTGTTTCATATTGGTAGAACCTGTTTCTTGAGTCAGACATTTCAAATCTCTGTTTTTGACCGTCATAATGCCTCTCTTCGCAGTAATCGTACAAGCGCAAATTATGATAAATTAAGACTGAGAAGAGTATCTAGTTATGGTAAAGGGGTGAAATAAGTATAGCCAATTATAATTGTAATGGCTTAGCAGATAATAAGAAAAGACAAGTCTGTAATTGCCTAAAATAAAACAAATATAACATATACTGTTTACAGGAAACTCACAGGAATGAGGCGGTAAAATATTTTTCTGTCACGGACAAAGGAACTGAAAAGGGGTGATGATACTGATTAACAACAACAAACGGTCGGTTGTAATAGTGTGTTATATGTGAAAGTGTGTTTATATTATAAATTATATTTTAATGTTTAAGGACTCTTGGAAGATTAGTCCAAATGGGGACTAAAAAAGATCCAAATCAAGTCAAATCAAACAACAATATTAATTAACAACAAGTTCAATCCAAACGGTCAGGAATGATCTGCAAGGAAGGTGGACCCTTTTCAACATGAAAGTAGACCAAAAACAGATTTGGCTCATGTCACGCCCTGGCCATAGAGAGGCTTTTCTTCTCTATTTTGGTTAGGCCAGGGTGTGACTAGGGTGGGCATTCTATGTTCATTTTCTATGTTTTGTAATTCTCTGTTGTTTGGCCAGGTGTGGTTCTCAATCAGAGGCACCTGTCTATCGTTGTCTCTGATTGAGAACCATCCTTAGGTAGCTTTTTCCCACTGGGTTTTAGTGGGTAGTTGTCTTCTGTTTTTGTGTCTGCACCAGACAGAACTGTTTGGGTTATTTTTGTATTTAGTGTTCAGTGTCAATAAAATAACATAAACACGTACCACGCTGCGGTTTGGTCCTCACCTTCTTCCACCAACAGCCGAACCTACAGCTCGTTAATCCATATTGTCCTAATCAAGACTATCCACACGTCTTCTAAATATTTATACCAATCTACTGAACTTACAGGCAACAAACTATCAAATCATTATGGTGGGGGACTATAAAACAGTATGAAGTACCTCAAAGGACCGTAAAGGAAATCACTCTACAAACTATCATCATCGTGCCCTTAAGGAGATCACAAATGATATGGACACATTAGAAATAGTGGATATTTGGAGGCTAAAAATGTATTCAATGTTCTTAACTAAGACAAAATCATGTATAACTGAATTTTTCCTGGACAATATAGGTTCGCCTTGTTGTTTGGGAGACCTTTTAAATGTACCTTCAAAAGGTCATTCAGTTCAGTATTCATCTAATAAAAAAGCAGTTTCTGTCTAAAGAGACAAGACTAACAAGGGAAATCCATGAACTAATAGTACAGGTAGATAGCAATAAAACAATACTACAGAGAGACAAAATAAGTTACAGGAAAAACTAAAAGAACTAAAAACAAGAAAACAAAAAACTGGAACTTATTCAAGAACCATCTAATGTAATATATTGAAAAAAAAATAAAGTAACCTGGATGGAATACGGAGAAAAATGCAACCAAAATCTTTATGAATCTTCAACACAGGAACAAAACAAAAAAATAATTTACAGAAACTCATAACTGAAGAAGGAGTCATCCATGATTCGCTGAATGATTCGCTGAATGATTCGCTGAATGATTCGCTGAATGGTTCGCTGAATGATTCGCTGAATGATTCGCCGAATGATTCGCTGAATGATTGGCCGAAAGGAGGAAGCTAAATATTTTTAGCAGATGTTTTCTTTGCCGTCTCATCCTTGCCCTCTGAATGACGATTACTGTGAGGAATTCTTTCAAAGAAAAGTTACTCCTCACAGTAATTCTTCAGGTCAAAGTTCCTCGGGGCAAAGGTCAAATGACAGAGGAAGAACTTTTTTTGAATCCTTTCAGTCTGGAAGAAAAAAAAAAAACGTTGCTTGATGGCATGCCAGTAGAGGTATTTCCAGACGTTTGTCATATATATATATATATATACTCAAAGCTCCACTATTAGCTTGTTTTATCTACTCCTATGGAAATGGTAGTCCATCAAGTACGCAGCAGGAAGATATAGAAATCCAAGGCTTAAAGCCATGTATGCCCGATGACTCAAGTTTTATAATAATTAAATCGGCATGCTAGAGCCATGCAATGTCTCATTGAAGATCTAGATAACTTTTCTGGACTCTCTGGACTAAAATCTAGTCATGATAAGTGTACAATACTACATATTGGATCTGTAAAAGACACCATTTTTACATTACCCTGAGGTGTACCTATAAAATGGGCTGATAGTGGAGTAGACATACTTGGTATTCACGTCAGAAAATATATACAGTGGGGAGAACAAGTATACGAGAAATGAAACATCAATATGTATCTTTATCTAGGATGCTAAACCAGACAAGATAAAGCGTTCCTATCCATATAATGAATATAAACTGGGTGGGTTAAGATTATTATATTTTATTAAATATAAAAGCACTAAACCTCTCTCCAAAAGCTTCACGTACAGTGGGGCAAAAAAAGTATTTGGTCAGCCACCAATTGTGCAAGTTCTCCCACTTAAAAAGATGAGAGAGGCCTGTAATTTTCATCATAGGTACACTTCAACTATGACAGACAAAATGAGAAAAAAAAATTCATAAAATCACCTTGTAGGATTTTTTATGAATTTATTTGCAAATTATGGTGGAAAATAAGTATTTGGTCACCTACAAACAAACAAGATTTCTGGCTCTCACAGAGACTCTGGGTTCGAGCTCAGGCTCTGTCGCAGCCAGCCGTGACCAGGAGGTCCATGGAGCGACGCACAATTGGCCCAGCGTCGTCCGGGTTAGGGAGAGTTTGGCTGGTAGGGATATCCTTGTCTCATCGCGCACTAGTGACTCCTGTGGCGGGCCGGGCGCAGTGCGCGCCGGCCGGGTTGCCAGGTGCATGGTTTTTCCTCTGACACATTGGTGCGGCTGGCTTCCTGGTTGGCTGCGCGCTGTGTTAAGAAGCAGTGCGGCTTGGTTGGGTTGTGTTCCGAAGGACACATGACACATGACTTTCGACCGTCGTCTCTCCCGAGCCCGTGTGAGACAAGATAGTAATTACTAACAATTGGATGCCACGAAAAGGGGGTAAAATTCAAACTAAATAAATAAATAAAAAATACACACTAAGAAATACACACACCAATTGAATTGTACTTAATTATGCAAATTAACCTATGGATGAATCAGCATGGTAACCGGTTAACATCCCTAGTAGGAATAGGTTGCAGGATTTATGGAAGGCCTGGGGAATAGGGTGCCAGAGGTCTCTGGTCTAAAGTAGTGCCCTATATGGGGAATAAGGTGCCATAGGACTCTGG
Source organism: Oncorhynchus mykiss (assembly GCF_057628025.1). Lineage (NCBI taxonomy): Eukaryota > Metazoa > Chordata > Actinopteri > Salmoniformes > Salmonidae > Oncorhynchus > Oncorhynchus mykiss. The sequence goes on from NC_143050.1 coordinate 7,253,024, forward strand.
TCTAAAGTAGTGCACCATATAGGGAATAGGGTGCCATAGAGCTCTGGTCTAAAGTAGTGCACTATATATAGGGAATAGGGTGCCATTTGTAGCCTTAGTTGAAAATCATTTTGATTTTGTGTTTACAAAATGGGCATCAGGAAGGGAACAAAATGGTGGGTGGGGTAATGGAGGAAATTGGAAGTTTAATGTAGACTGGGTTTGGTTGTACAGCCCCACCACTCACAATGGCATTTAATGTAATTTAGTTCAAAATGCTTCACCGAACCGCCGTGGAGAAATGTTGGATGAAAGCTGAGACTATAGATGGTATCACTTTGCTGTGATAGTAGATGGTATCACTTTGCTGTGATAGCCAGATGGTATCACTTTGCTGTGATAGCTAGATGGTATCACTTTGCTGTGATAGCCAGATGGTATCACTTTGCTGTGATAGCTAGATGGTATCACTTTGCTGTGATAGTAGATGGTATCACTTTGCTGTGATAGCCAGATGGTATCACTTTGCTGTGATAGTAGATGGTATCACTTTGCTGTGATAGCCAGATGGTATCACTTTGCTGTGATAGTAGATGGTATCACTTTGCTGTTATAGTAGATGGTATCACTTTGCTGTGATAGTAGATGGTATCACTCTGCTGTGATAGTAGATGGTATCACTCTGCTGTGATAGTAGATGGTATCACTTTGCTGTGATAGTAGATGGTATCACTTTGTTGTGATAGTAGATGGTATCACTTTGCTGTGATAGCCAGATGGTATCACTTTGCTGTGATAGTAGATGGTATCACTCTGCTGTGATAGTAGATGGTATCACTTTGCTGTGATAGTAGATGGTAACACTTTGCTGTGATAGTAGATGGTATCACTTTGCTGTGATAGTAGATGGTATCACTTTGCTGTGATAGTAGATGGTATCACTTTGCTGTGATAGTAGATGGTATCACTTTGCTGTGATAGTAGATGGTATCACTTTGTTGTGATAGTAGATGGTAACACTTTGCTGTGATAGTAGATGGTATCACTTTGCTGTGATAGTAGATGGTATCACTTTGCTGTGATAGTAGATGGTATCACTTTGCTGTGATAGTAGATGGTATCACTTTGCTGTGATAGTAGATGGTATCACTCTGCTGTGATAGTAGATGGTATCACTTTGCTGTGATAGTAGATGGTATCACTTTGCTGTGATAGTAGATGGTATCACTTTGCTGTGATAGTAGATGGTATCACTTTGCTGTGATAGTAGATGGTATTACTCTGCTGTGGTAGTAGATGGTATCACTTTGCTGTGATAGTAGATGGTATCACTTTGCTGTGATAGTAGATGGTATCACTTTGTTGTGATAGTAGATGGTAACACTTTGCTGTGATAGTAGATGGTATCACTTTGCTGTGATAGTAGATGGTATCACTTTGCTGTGATAGTAGATGGTATCACTTTGCTGTGATAGTAGATGGTATCACTTTGCTGTGATAGTAGATGGTATCACTCTGCTGTGATAGTAGATGGTATCACTTTGCTGTGATAGTAGATGGTATCACTTTGCTGTGATAGTAGATGGTATCACTTTGTTGTGATAGTAGATGGTAACACTTTGCTGTGATAGTAGATGGTATCACTTTGCTGTGATAGTAGATGATATCACTTTGCTGTGATAGTAGATGGTATCACTTTTCTGTGATAGTAGATGGTATCACTTTGCTGTGATAGTAGATGGTGTCACTCTGTTGTGATAGTAGATGGTATCACTTTGCTGTGATAGTAGATGGTATCACTTTGCTGTGATAGTAGATGGTATCACTTTGCTGTGATAGTAGATGGTATCACTTTGCTGTGATAGTAGATGGTATCACTTTGCTGTGATAGTAGATGGTATCACTCTGCTGTGATAGTAGATGGTATCACTTTGCTGTGATAGTAGATGGTATCACTTTGCTGTGATAGTAGATGGTATCACTTTGTTGTGATAGTAGATGGTAACACTTTGCTGTGATAGTAGATGGTATCACTTTGCTGTGATAGTAGATGGTATCACTTTGCTGTGATAGTAGATGGTATCACTTTGCTGTGATAGTAGATGGTATCACTTTGCTGTGATAGTAGATGGTATCACTCTGTTGTGATAGTAGATGGTATCACTTTGCTGTGATAGTAGATGGTATCACTTTGCTGTGATAGTAGATGGTATCACTTTGCTGTGATAGTAGATGGTAACACTTTGCTGTGATAGTAGATGGTATCACTTTGCTGTGATAGTAGATGGTATCACTTTGCTGTGATAGTAGATGGTATCACTTTGCTGTGATAGTAGATGGTATCACTTTGCTGTGATAGTAGATGGTATCACTTTGCTGTGATAGTAGATGGTATCACTTTGCTGTGATAGTAGATGGTATCACTTTGCTGTGATAGTAGATGGTATCACTTTGCTGTGATAGTAGATGGTATCACTTTGCTGTGATAGCAGATGGTATCACTTTGCTGTGATAGTAGATGTTATCACTTTGCTGTGATAGTAGATGGTATCACTCTGCTGTGATAGTAGATGGTATCACTTTGCTGTGATAGTAGATGGTATCACTTTGCTGTGATAGTAGATGGTATCACTTTTCTGTGATAGTAGATGGTATCACTTTGCTGTGATAGTAGATGGTGTCACTCTGTTGTGATAGTAGATGGTATCACTTTGCTGTGATAGTAGATGGTATCACTTTGCTGTGATAGTAGATGGTATCACTTTGCTGTGATAGTAGATGGTATCACTTTGCTGTGATAGTAGATGGTATCACTTTGCTGTGATAGTAGATGGTATCACTCTGCTGTGATAGTAGATGGTATCACTTTGCTGTGATAGTAGATGGTATCACTTTGCTGTGATAGTAGATGGTATCACTTTGTTGTGATAGTAGATGGTAACACTTTGCTGTGATAGTAGATGGTATCACTTTGCTGTGATAGTAGATGGTATCACTTTGCTGTGATAGTAGATAGTATCACTTTGCTGTGATAGTAGATGGTATCACTTTGCTGTGATAGTAGATGGTATCACTCTGTTGTGATAGTAGATGGTATCACTTTGCTGTGATAGTAGATGGTATCACTTTGCTGTGATAGTAGATGGTATCACTTTGCTGTGATAGTAGATGGTAACACTTTGCTGTGATAGTAGATGGTATCACTTTGCTGTGATAGTAGATGGTATCACTTTGCTGTGATAGTAGATGGTATCACTTTGCTGTGATAGTAGATGGTATCACTTTGCTGTGATAGTAGATGGTATCACTTTGCTGTGATAGTAGATGGTATCACTTTGCTGTGATAGTAGATGGTATCACTTTGCTGTGATAGTAGATGGTATCACTTTGCTGTGATAGCAGATGGTATCACTTTGCTGTGATAGTAGATGTTATCACTTTGCTGTGATAGTAGATGGTATCACTCTGCTGTGATAGTAGATGGTATCACTTTGCTGTGATAGTAGATGGTATCACTTTGCTGTGATAGTAGATGGTATCACTTTGCTGTGATAGTAGATGGTATCACTTTGCTGTGATTGTTCTCGACAGATGAATAGTAGACTAGTACATCTGCTGGTCATTTATTGATAGTTTGATCATGTCTGGGATTATCCAAATAAAGTCAGGCAGACCGTAGTGTAGGCAGAAACTTGAGAGCAATACTTATCAGCACGCCAACTTGCCAGTCAAACATTATCACCATGCCCACTAGCCAGACAAACATTATCACCATGCCAACTAACCTGCCAAACATCACCATGCCAACTAGCCAGTCAAACATTATCACCATGCCAACTTGCCAGCCAAACATTATCACCATGCCAACTAGCCTGCCAAACATCACCATGCCAACTAGCCAGTCAAACATTATCACCATGCCAACTTGCCAGCCAAACATTATCACCATGCCAACTAGCCTGCCAAACATCACCATGCCAACTAGCCAGTCAAACATTATCACCATGCCAACTTGCCAGCCAAACATTATCACCATGCCAACTAGCCTGCCAAACATTTTACTTCATGCACATAATTCATCACGAGGAAATTAATCCAAAACGTAGTGGTAGCTCATTAGTAAATCAGTCATAAACATTCAACACAAATCATTCTGCTCAGTTGTTCTGAGTTCCTTTTCTCCAAAACATTTTGGAGTTCACACAAATACCTTCTCTGACAAAACAGAGAGATGAGATATTTATGTTATTTCAAATGGGAAACACACACACACACACACACACACACACACACACACACACACACACACACACACACAAAAATACATACTCCACCCATGTCACCTAGTCTTTTACAGTTGCTTTTGGTCTGTAGTATGGTTGACCAGTGAGGTTTAGTAACAGGGTAATACTACAGTAGTGAGGTTTAGTAACAGGGTAATACTATAATACTATAGTAGTGAGGTTTAGTAACAGGGTAATACTATAATACTACAGTAGTGAGGTTTAGTAACAGGGTAATACTATAATACTATAGTAGTGAGGTTTAGTAACAGGGTAATACTATAATACTATAGTAGTGAGGTTTAGTATCAGGGTAATACTACAGTTGTTACGGTGAGTGAATGAGGACCCAAAAGCGAACTAACTTAAACAGAGCTCCTTTAATAACCAAACATAGGTAGGCTCAGATAGACCGGCAGATTCCGACAGGACAGGACAAGGTTACAGCAAACATGACGATAGTCTGGCTCAGGCATGAAACACAACAAACAAGAATCCGACAAGGACAGGAACAAAAACAGAGAGAGATATAGGGGACTAATCAGAGGGAAAAGGGGAACAGGTGGGAGAAGGGGTGACGAGGTAGACAAGTCAAGAGGAGACAAGGAACAGCTGGGGGAAAGCGGGGGAGAAAAGGTAACCTAATACGACCAGCAGAGGGAGACAGGGTGAAAGGAAAGGACAGAAAGACACAACATGACAATACATGACAGTACCCCCCCACTCACCGAGCGCCTCCTGGCGCACTCGAGGAGGAAACCTGGCGGCAACGGAGGAAATCCTCGATCAGCGCACGGTCCAGCACGTCCCGAGAGGGAACCCAACTCCTCTCCTCAGGACCGTACCCCTCCCAATCAACGAGGTACTGGTGACCACGGCCCCGAGGACGCATGTCCAAGATCCTGCGGACCCTGTAGATGGGTGCGCCCTCGACAAGGATGGGGGGGGGGTGGGAAGACGAGCGGGGGCGCGAAGAACGGGCTTAATACAGGAGACATGGAAGACCGGGTGGACGCGACGAAGGTATCGCGGAAGAAGAAGTCGAACTGCGACAGGATTAATGACCCGAGAAATACGGAACGGACCAATGAACCGCGGGGTCAACTTGCGAGAAGCCGTCTTAAGGGGAAGGTTCTGAGTGGAGAGCCAAACTCTCTGACCGCGACAATATCTAGGACTCTTAGTTCTACGCTTATTAGCAGCCCTCACAGTCTGCGTCCTATAACGGCAAAGTGCAGACCTGACCCTCTTCCAGGTGCGCTCGCAACGTTGGACAAAAGCCTGAGCGGAGGGGACGCTGGACTCGGCGAACTGAGATGAGAACAGCGGAGGCTGGTACCCGAGGCTACTCTGAAAAGGAGATAGCCCGGTCGCAGACGAAGGAAGCGAGTTGTGGGCGTATTCTGCCCAGGGGAGCTGTTCTGACCAAGACGCAGGGTTGCGAAAAGAAAGACTGCGTAAGATGCGACCAATAGTCTGATTGGCCCGTTCTGCTTGACCGTTAGACTGGGGTGAAAGCCGGAAGAGAGACTGACGGAAGCCCCAATCAAACGGCAAAACTCCCTCCAAAATTGAGACGTGAATTGCGGACCTCTGTCCGAAACGACGTCTGACGGAAGGCCATGAATTCTGAAAACATTCTCGATGATGATTTGTGCCGTCTCTTTAGCAGAAGGAAGCTTAGCAAGGGGAATGAAATGAGCCGCCTTAGAGAACCTATCGACAACCGTAAGAATAACAGTCTTCCCCGCTGACGAAGGCAGTCCGGTGACAAAATCTAAGGCGATGTGAGACCACGGTCGAGAGGGAATGGGAAGCGGCCTGAGACGGCCGGCAGGAGGGGAGTTACCGGACTTAGTCTGCGCGCAGACCGAACAAGCAGCCACGAAACGACGCGTGTCATGCTCCCGGGTGGGCCACCAAAAACGCTGGCGAATGGAAGCAAGCGTACCCCGAACGCCAGGGTGGCCGGCTAACTTGGCAGAGTGAGCCCACTGAAGAACGGCCAGACGAGTAGGAACGGGAACGAAAAGAAGGTTCCTAGGACAAGCGCGCGGCGACGGAGTGTGAGTGAGCGCTTGCTTTACCTGCCTCTCAATTCCCCAGACAGTCAACCCGACAACACGCCCCTCAGGGAGAATCCCCTCGGGGTCAGTGGAGGCTACTGAAGAACTGAAGAGACGAGATAAAGCATCAGGCTTGGTGTTCTTAGAGCCCGGACGATAAGAAATCACAAACTCGAAACGAGCGAAAAACAGCGCCCAACGCGCCTGACGCGCATTAAGTCGTTTGGCAGAACGGATGTACTCAAGGTTCCTATGGTCAGTCCAAACGACAAAAGGAACGGTCGCCCCCTCCAACCACTGTCGCCATTCGCCTAGGGCTAACCGGATGGCGAGCAGTTCGCGGTTTCCCACATCATAGTTACGTTCCGACGGCGACAGGCGATGAGAAAAATACGCGCATGGGTGGACCTTGTCGTCAGAGAGGGAGCGCTGAGAAAGAATGGCTCCCACGCCCACCTCTGACGCGTCAACCTCGACAACGAACTGTCTAGAGACGTCAGGTGTAACAAGGATAGGAGCGGATGTAAAACGATTCTTGAGGAGATCAAAAGCTCCCTGGGCGGAAACGGACCACTTAAAGCACGTCTTGACAGAAGTAAGGGCTGTGAGAGGAGCTGCCACCTGACCGAAATTACGGATGAAACGACGATAGAAGTTCGCGAAGCCGAGAAAGCGCTGCAGCTCGACGCGTGACTTAGGGGCGGGCCAATCAATGACAGCTTGGACCTTAGCGGGATCCATCTTAATGCCTTCAGCGGAAATAACAGAACCGAGAAATGTGACGGAGGAGGCATGAAAAGTGCACTTCTCAGCCTTCACAAAAAGACAATTCTCTAAAAGGCGCTGGAGGACACGTCGAACGTGCTGAAGATGAATCTGGAGTGACGGTGAAAAAATCAGGATATCGTCAAGGTAAAAGAAAACAAAGATGTTCAGCATGTCTCTCAGGACATCATTGACTAATGCCTGAAAGACAGCTGGAGCGTTAGCGAGGCCGAAAGGAAGAACCCGGTATTCAAAGTGCCCTAACGGAGTGTTAAACGCCGTCTTCCACTCGTCCCCCTCCCTGATGCGCACGAGATGGTAAGCGTTACGAAGGTCCAACTTAGTGAAAAACCTGGCTCCCTGCAGGATCTCGAAGGCTGAAGACATAAGAGGAAGCGGATAACGATTCTTAACTGTTATGTCATTCAGCCCTCGATAATCTATGCAGGGGCGCAGAGACCCGTCCTTCTTCTTGACAAAAAAAAACCCCGCTCCGGCGGGAGAGGAGGAGGGGACTATGGTACCGGCGTCAAGAGCTACAGACAAATAATCCTCGAGAGCCTTACGTTCGGGAGCCGACAGAGAGTATAGTCTACCCCGGGGGGGAGTGGTTCCCGGAAGGAGATCAATACTACAATCATACGACCGGTGTGGAGGAAGAGAGGTGGCCCTGGACCGACTGAACACCGTGCGCAGATCGTGATATTCCTCCGGCACCCCTGTCAAATCACCAGGCTCCTCCTGTGAAGAAGAGACAGAGGAAACAGGAGGGATAGCAGACATTAAACATTTCACATGACAAGAGACGTTCCAGGAGAGGATAGAATTACTAGACCAATTAATGGAAGGATTATGACAAACTAGCCAGGGATGGCCCAAAACAACAGGTGTAAAAGGTGAACGAAAAATCAAAAAAGAAATGGTTTCGCTATGATTACCAGAAACAGTGAGGGTTAAAGGTAGCGTCTCACGCTGAATCCTGGGGAGAGGACTACCATCCAGGGCGAACAAGGCCGTGGACTCCCTTAACTGTCTGAGAGGAATGTCATGTTCCCGAGCCCAGGTCTCGTCCATAAAACAGCCCTCCGCCCCAGAGTCTATTAAGGCACTGCAGGAAGCTGACGAACCGGTCCAGCGTAGATGGACCGACAAGGTAGTGCAGGATCTTGAAGGAGAGACAGGAGTAGTAGCGCTCACCAGTAGCCCTCCGCTTACTGATGAGCTCTGGCTTTTACTGGACATGAAGTGACAAAATGACCAGCAGAACCGCAATAGAGACAGAGGCGGTTGGTGATTCTCCGTTCCCTCTCCTTAGTCGAGATGCGGATACCTCCCAGCTGCATAGGCTCAGCTCCCGAGCCGGCAGAGGAAGATGGTAGTGATGCGGAGAGGGGGGCAACGGAGAACGCGAGCTCCTTTCCACGAGCTCGGTGACGAAGATCAACCCGTCGCTCAATGCGAATAGCGAGTTCAATCAGGGAATCCACGCTGGAAGGGACCTCCCGGGAGAGAATCTCATCCTTTACCTCTGCGCGGAGACCCTCCAGAAAACGAGCGAGCAAAGCCGGCTCGTTCCAGCCACTGGAGGCAGCAAAAGTGCGAAACTCAATAGAGTAGTCTGTTATGGATCGATTACCTTGACATAGGGAAGACAGGGCCCTGGAAGCCTCCTCCCCAAAAACAGATCGATCAAAAACCCGTATCATCTCCTCCTTAAAGTCCTGATACTGGTTAGTACACTCAGCCCTTGCCTCCCAGATTGCCGTGCCCCACTCACGAGCCCGTCCAATAAGGAGAGATATGACGTAGGCGACACGAGCAGTGCTCCTGGAGTAAGTGTTGGGCTGGAGAGAAAACACAATATCACACTGGGTGAGGAACGAGCGGCATTCAGTGGGCTCCCCAGAGTAACACGGCGGGTTATTGATTCTGGGCTCCGGAGATTCGAAAGCCCTGGAAGTGGCCGGTGGATCGAGGCGGAGATGGTGAACCTGTTCTGTGAGGTTGGAGACTTGGGTGGCCAGGGTCTCAACGGCATGTCGAGCAGCAGACTCGTGCTCGTGCTCCTGCTCGTGTCTGCCTAGCATCGCTCCCTGGATATCGACGGCTGAGTGGAGAGGATCCGGAGTCGCTGGGTCCATTCTTGGTCGGATTCTTCTGTTACGGTGAGTGAATGAGGACCCAAAAGCGAACTAACTTAAACAGAGCTCCTTTAATAACCAAACATAGGTAGGCTCAGATAGACCGGCAGATTCCGACAGGACAGGACAAGGTTACAGCAAACATGACGATAGTCTGGCTCAGGCATGAAACACAACAAACAAGAATCCGACAAGGACAGGAACAAAAACAGAGAGAGATATAGGGGACTAATCAGAGGGAAAAGGGGAACAGGTGGGAGAAGGGGTGACGAGGTAGTCAAGAGGAGACAAGGAACAGCTGGGGGAAAGCGGGGGAGAAAAGGTAACCTAATACGACCAGCAGAGGGAGACAGGGTGAAAGGAAAGGACAGAAAGACACAACATAACAATACATGACAACAGTAGTGAGGTTTAGTAACAGGGTAATACTATAATACTATAGTAGTGAGGTTTAGTAACAGGGTAATACTACAGTAGTGAGGTTTAGTAACAGGGTAATACTACAGTAGTGATGTTTAGTAACAGGGTAATACTATAGTAGTGAGGTTTAGTATCAGGGTAATACTATAGTAGTGAGGTTTAGTAACAGGGTAATACTACAGTAGTGAGGTTTAGTAACAGGGTAATACTATAATACTATAGTAGTGAGGTTTAGTAACAGGGTAATACTACAGTAGTGAGGTTTAGTAACAGGGTAATACTACAGTAGGGAGGTTTAGTATCAGGGTAATACTACAGTAGTGAGGTTTAGTAACAGGGTAATACTACAGTAGTGAGGTTTAGTAACAGGGTAATACTACAGTAGTGAGGTTTAGTAACAGGGTAATACTACAGTAGTGAGGTTTAGTAACAGGGTAATACTACAGTAGTGAGGTTTAGTAACAGGGTAATACTATAGTAGTGAGGTTTAGTAACAGGGTAATACTACAGTAGTGAGGTTTAGTAACAGGGTAATACTACAGTAGTGAGGTTTAGTAACAGGGTAATACTATAGTAGTGAGGTTTAGTATCAGGGTAATACTACAGTAGTGAGGTTTAGTAACAGGGTGATACTACAGTAGTGAGGTTTAGTAACAGGGTAATACTACAGTAGTGAGGTTTAGTATCAGGGTAATACTTTAGTAGTGAGGTTTAGTAACAGGGTAATACTACAGTAGTGAGGTTTAGTAACAGGGTAATACTACAGTAGTGAGGTTTAGTAACAGGGTAATACTATAATAATACAGTAGTGAGGTTTAGTAACAGGGTAATACTATAGTATTGAGGTTTAGTAACAGGGTAATACTACAGTAGTGAAGTTTAGTAACAGGGTAATACTACAGTAGTGAGGTTTAGTAACAGGGTAATACTATAATACTACAGTAGTGAGGTTTAGTATCAGGGTAATACTACAGTAGGGAGGTTTAGTAACAGTGTAATACTATAGTAGTGAGGTTTAGTAACAGGGTAATACTACAGTAGTGAGGTTTAGTAACAGGGTAATACTACAGTAGTGAGGTTTAGTAACAGGGTAATACTACAGTAGTGAGGTTTAGTAACAGGGTAATACTACAGTAGGGAGGTTTGGTATCAGGGTAATACTACAGTAGTGAGGTTTAGTAACAGGGTAATACTACAGTAGTGAGGTTTAGTAACAGGGTAATACTACAGTAGTGAGGCTTAGTAACAGGGTAATACTACAGTAGTGAGGTTTAGTATCAGGGTAATACTACAGTAGTGAGGTTTAGTATCAGGGTAATACTACAGTAGTGAGGTTTAGTAACAGGGTAATACTACAGTAGTGAGGTTTAGTAACAGGGTAATACTATAATACTACAGTAGTGAGGTTTAGTAACAGGGTAATACTATAGTAGTGAGGTTTAGTATCAGGGTAATACTACAGTAGTGAGGTTTAGTATCAGGGTAATACTATAGTAGTGAGGGTTAGTAACAGGGTAATACTACAGTAGGGAGGTTTAGTAACAGGGTAATACTACAGTAGTGAGGTTTAGTAACAGGGTAATACTATAGTAGTCAGGTTTAGTAACAGTGTAATACTACAGTAGTGAGGTTTAGTAACAGGGTAATACTATAGTAGTCAGGTTTAGTAACAGGGTAATACTACAGTAGTGAGGTTTAGCAACAGGGTAATACTATAGTAGTCAGGTTTAGTAACAGTGTGTGTTCAAACAGGACCTTATTTATATCAAACCATGGCCTGGACACACACACACGGTGTCTCTCTCAGTGTCTCTCACTAAATTCAACCGAATTCACCTAACTAGCTTCTCCCCATAATTCTCCTTTGTTGTTAGAACACAATAAGCAACCTGGTTTCAGAGAAATATGCATAACACTATATCATCCAATTAGTTTGCTTACGACCGGGTAAGATGTATCATACTATTAGTCCACTAATTTGTATCATATTGTATGACTGCTATTACATTCATAATGTAACCTAACCTAATGTAATATATCATGCTTAATGGAGGAATCAGATGTACGTATCAAATCCTACGAAATTCCCTGAGACCAGGTTGTGCACCCATATATGAGAAGGAAAAGTTATATGTACACACACGCACACGCACACGCACACACACACAAACACACACACACACACACACACACACACACACACACCCTGGGTAGTTTATGCTTGGCCAAGTTGGCCACAGTGGATGTAATCAGGGTCTGTTGCAACAGAGGAGCTGGAAAACAGATCTGGTACAGTATTACTATGACATGGGTTTTCTTATTAGGATACATCATGGAAGGAACGAAAGAGAGAGGGGGGAGAGAGACAGAGAGAGTGCAAGTGAAAGAAAGAGAGATAGGAAGGAAGGAAGGAAGGAAGGAAGGAAGGCACCAACATGGATTAACTCAAACTGGGTTAAATCAAGGTTTATCTGTTAATCTTGTTGCGCCAAACCCGAGTTAAATTAAATCCTTCCTATAATATAAGTTTAGCTTTCACTTTAAACCTACATAAATGAAACCACATTAAACCTGTTGCTCAATAAACAAAAAAGTAACATAAACTTAGATTGGAGATGAATTCTAAACTGCCACTTGATGTGGTTTCACTGATAAAATGGCAGCATGTCTATGTTGGAGAGATCAGAACAAGAGTTCCTCAGATAATAATTAGAGACAGGTTGAGTCCTGTTGAGTTTTATGTTAATGATGAGTTTTTCAAGGAGATACCGCTTCCCCAAGGACTCTGTAATGCAACTGGAAAGAAAGGCTGGACCAACCATGAAGCGTGGGAGTGATAGGAACGAGACTGTACCCCCACTAATTCAGCTCCTACGGTTCTACGCAACTGGAAAGAAAGGACTGTACCCCCACTACTTCAGCTCCTGGTGGCCCTACGGTTCTACGCAAATTGATGTTTTCAGATGGTGGATGAGGACCTTTCAGAGTGACCAGTACAATTGTCAGTCTGAAGAATCAATGCAGAAGGTTCAAGCCTACAGAGGAAAACTAGAAGCTGGATTTTACAAGACAGCTAGATTCCCAGGTGTACTAAAGACAATAGACTGGTCACACATTCTGATTGCCAACCCTGGTGGCGTTGAAAGGAGAAATGTTCCGTAATCAGAAAGCTTACAGCTCCATCAACGTCCTAGCTAGATGGCCAGAATCCACTCACGACAGCAGAATCTCTGACAATAATCGTCTGTGTGGATTGCTGTTAAAGAGTGGGGGCATATGAAGGCCACCTACTAGATGACAACGGATATGTCTGTCGTGGGTATCTAATGAGCAAGCTTTTAAACCCCCCCAGACACCTGAAGAGAGAGAATACAACATCTCTCAAATCATGGTATGAGGTCTCATAGTGAGTTTTTTGGGGGGGTGTGGAGAGAGAAAAACAATCCCGTACCTACAGAAGGGCCTCTGGAATGAAGATGGACACTACAATGACAAGCAGTATTGCAGTGGAAGAGACAAGGAGACTATGAAGAGGCTGAGGAGGACCTACCTGAGGAGAATGTAGAAGATGGTGCTGTGAGGAGAACATTGATTGAGAACCATTTTTCAGTATGTATAATGTAACATTGGTAATATGTAAAAAAAAAAAAAAAAAATCTATATTATATTTTGATAACCTAATTAGGAATTGTAAGTGTCTATCTGTATTAAAATGTATCATTAAGACCTGTTATTAGTACCATACAGGGTGGAACTGGTAGCACCAGAACAAGCAGACAAGACTGGAGGACACCAAGAGGCTTTGGAAAGCATTGTTTTAATAAATCATTGTTTTAATAAATCATTGTTTTAATAAATCATTGCTTTAATAAATAGTTGTTTGAATAAATAATTGTTTTAATAAATCATTGTTTTAATAAATCATTGTTTTAATAAATCATTGTTTTAATAAATCATTGTTTTAATAAATAATTGCTTTAATAAATAGTTGTTTGAATAAATAATTGTTTAAATCAAAAAAAGATCAGCATTCTTTACACAGCGGGCATTTGTTTCAAAGGACTTTCTGTTTCAGAATTTGTGGTTGCTCTTTTTCTTAAATTCAAGACCTCAATCTGCAGTAGATTTTAATTGAAATTGAATTGGGTAAGAATGATGACGTTATGCAACATGCTGTGACGGGACTATTGTAGTGAAGTATCATTAATGTTAGTTTTAACATTAACATTAGCATTATAGCCATTGATGTTTACCAGTTATTTATGCTTAGTAAATATTGGTGGGTCGAGTGGTCCATTGTCATCAGAGGGGCTGCTGGGTAATCATCTCGCATATCTTCTGGGAGAGAGAGTCAATTCCCTTGGATGGAGGCCCCCCACCGGTCTGAAATATTCCCACATCTCTCCTCTGCCTCATCCTTTTTGGCTTTCGCTTTCAAGTTTTCCCAGCAGCCTTTCATCTGATTTGTGTCTCTCTTCTCTTTAATGTTTTTGATCCATTAAATATTTTTTATAAACTGGCCCAAGTGTCTTCCTTCCTTTTTGACAGTCATGTTGTATGTCTTTTTATTCTCCAGTAAGTTACTAAATTACTCCGTCAACTCCGACCAAAAGTTAGTTTTTTTTCTTCATAAAGACTAGAAAATTGAACATCTTTGACGTGCCATGGCTAGCGAACAAATAATAAACGGCAAAATAATGTAAAGTAATGACAATAATAAGTTATGTTACGCTAGCTAGCTTGGTTAATAAACCAGCTAGCTCGCTATAGTAACTAATGTTAGCTACTATAGCTAGCTAGCTTGGTTAATAAACTAGCTAGCTAGCTATAGTAACTAACGTTAGCTACTATAGCTAGCTAGCTTTGTTAATAAACTAGCTAGCTAGCTATAGTAACTAGCGTTAGCTACTATAGCTAGCTAGCTTGGTTAATAAACTAGCTAGCTAGCTATAGTAACTAACGTTAGCTACTATAGCTAGCTAGCTTGGTTTATAAACTAGGTAGCTAGCTATAGTAGCTAACGTTCGCTAACGAACGAATTGTCTGTCTAGTTACTGGCAAATAACACATTTTATTTCAACTGAGCCAACCCATGAGAACCTTTCACGAAGGAGTTGCAGCAGGCTTTCATTGTTATTATTTTTCTATCAAGGAACAGCAACTTTGTTGCCTCATTTGTCCAGTAGGCTAGCTACTTTAGTTTCAACTAACGAAATACCTCATACAGTCCATCTGAAAATTATTCACACCCCTTTTACACATTCTATTAAGTTACAGCCTTATTCTAACATGTATTAAATAAAACATGTTCCTCATCAATCTACACACAATAACCCATAATGGGGGGGGGGGGGTGTATCGTATGTTGATGGGGGGGGGGGGAATGATTTCATCCATTTCAGAATAAGGCTGTAAAAATAGAAAATGAGGAAAAAGTGAATGCACTGTAACATGTCAAATCATAGTTTAAAACTCTTTAATCCTGTATTTATCCAGATTCAAAGGCAGTTAACCCACTGTTCCTAGATCAGTTAGCCCACTGTTTCTAGATCAGTTAACCCACTGTTCCTAGATCAGTTAGCCCACTGTTCCTAGATCAGTTAACCCACTGTTCCTAGATCAGTTAGCCCACTGTTTCTAGATCAGTTAACCCACTGTTCCTAGATCAGTTAACCCACTGTTCCTAGATCAGTTAACCCCCTGTTCCTAGATCAGTTAACCCACTGTTCCTAGATCAGTTAACCCACTGTTCCTAGATCAGTTAACCCACTGTTCCTAGATCAGTTAACCCACTGTTCTTAGACCAGTTAACCCACTGTTCCTAGATCAGTTAACCCACTGTTCCTAGACCAGTTAACCCACTGTTCCTAGATCAGTTAACCCACTGTTCCTAGATCAGTTAACCCACTGTTCCTAGATCAGTTAACCCACTGTTTCTAGATCAGTTAACCCACTGTTCCTAGATCAGTTAACCCACTGTTCCTAGATCAGTTAACCCACTGTTCCTAGATCAGTTAGCCCACTGTTTCTAGATCAGTTAACCCACTGTTCCTAGATCAGTTAACCCACTGTTCCTAGATGTATTTATCCAGATTCAAAGGCTGTAAAAATAGAAAATGAGGAAAAAGTGAATGCACTGTAACATGTCTGTTATCATAGTTTAAAACTCTTTAATCATAGATGTATTTATCCAGATTCAAAATAAAGTGGTGCAACACGTCTCTGATTGACAAAACCTCTAGATTAGCTCTAGATTAATTTAAACCGTGTTGATAAAAAACCCACCCAGTGTCTAAGAGCACAGCCAAGGATTTCTTTGAATCATCACCATGGCAATCAATCTTTTCAGTCTATGAGTGGCTGGGGAGAATCTGTATCCAAGATGCTGCAACAGTGCTTGCGTCTATGTGTATATGTGTGTGCGTCTGTGTGTATGTGTGTGTATGTGTGTGCACGTTTGTGTGTATGTGTGTGTATGTGTGTGCGTCTGTGTGTACCTGCACCTGTGTGAACAAACCCTTCCGAACTGTCTAAGTTTCCCCTACAGTGAGGTCCTGTCATTTTGTCTGAAGGAGGTAAAAAAAACACTGTTGACTACAATTTACACCCCCCTGGAGAGACATCAACCACCGTACACTGTCTCCAGCCACCTTAACCACCTTAACATGCCCTACCTCAATTACATTAATTAGCTGGAATACCTCTGTCTGTCTGTCTCTCTCTCTCTCTCTCTCTCTCTCTCTCTCTCTCTCTCTCCCTCCCTCCCTCCCTCCCTCCCTCCCTCTCTCTCTTTCTCCCCCCCTCTCTCCCTCCCTCCCTCCCTCCCTCCCTCTGTCTCTCTTTTTTGCTCTTCCTCCCCTCTTCCCCTCCCTCTCTCACCCTGCGAGAACAGGGTTGAGTGGTGGTTATTGTCAAGATGGAACTACCCTTCTTTAAACAAGATCACTAACAAGCATCTTTGAACAATCCAACATATCCTCTTCTGAAGCCCACAATTACCTGAAGTGTGTCCCAAATAACGCCCTATTCCCTACATGCATTCATACACACAACAGACACACATGCAATTACACAAGAGCGCACACAAATGAACACACACACACGCAGAAAAACACACATACCCGAGACACAAACACACACACACGCAGACAAACACACATACCCACAGACACACACACACACACACACACACACACACACGCACAGACACGCAGACAAACACACACACATACACACACACGCAGACAAACACACACACACACACACACACAGACAAACACACATACCCACAGACACACACACACGCACAGACACGCAGACAAACACACACACATACACACTGGCTCTATTGATAATAATAATGCATATACCTACAGAGTATTCAGACCCATTGACTTTTCCCACATGTTGTTACGTTAAAGCCTTATTCTAAAATGATTTAAATACATTTTTTCCTCATCAATTTACACACAATAACCCATAATGACAAAGTGAAAACATTTACATTTACATATTTTAGCAAATGTAGTAAAACATAAAAACAGAAATAACTTATTGACAATATAACTTTTAACAAGGCACTACCAGGTGACTACCTCATGAAGCTGGTTGAGAGAATGCCAGGTGGCTACTTTAAAGAATCTCAAACATAAAAATACATTTTGATTTGTTTAACACTTTTTTTGGTTACTACATGACTCTATATGTGCTATTTCATAGTTTTGATGTCTTCACTATTAATCTACCATGTAAAAAATAAAATAAAAACCTTGAATGAGTAGGTGTGTCCAAACTTTTGACTGGTACTGTACACCCGAAAGTCCTCCTGAATCTAAGAGGAACCCCAAATCCTTCCCATTGCCTAATCTCACGGTACCACTTCGCAAGCAATTACCTATAATTCCTAGTTTGCTGTAGAGAGATCACAGCATCATCAAACAATGGAACACATTCTTTTCCACTGAGGGGAGCATAGTCTGAGCATAGTCTGAGCAACTTTTCCAACTTTTTCCTGTGTGCCTGTGCGTGAATGTGTGTGTGTATGTGTGTGTGTCAACCGACCTCTGTCAACAGACCTCTGTCAACCGACCTCTGTCAAGGAACAAAAAAGTTTCTCAGCAGTGAAACCCAACACTAATGCCGAACACATTGAAAACCAACACAAACACCCAAACGCTGAACCCCAGAATTTGGATAACTATAGTTTAACTATGAACACATTGACAACCACCACAAACACCCTAACTCTGAATACCAGACCTGGGATAACCATAGTTTAACTGCTTTGTGTAAAGTAGAAAAAAGGTCACTGCAACTATTTAATACAGATCCCAAAAAAGGTATACTTTTTAAAACTATTTGAATAGGAGGGATGTAAGGCAGGGATGGATAGGCAGGGATGTAACTGCATGTTGAAGATAGAAATGCAATGAATAGTTAAACAAACAAAGTCAAGAGAAGAAAAAGCCTGGAAGGAGGAGAGATGACTAGAAACGATTCGGTTGGCCGTTTTATGTGTGGATTAATTGGTGGAGTAGAGGACCTTGTGCATTTCAGGTAAAATAACGACTCAATGTTTATATCCCAGGACAAATTAGCTAGCAACAGCAAGCTAGTTTAATAGGACAAATTAGTTAGCAAGTGCAAGCTAGCTAGCTAAATTGCCATAAATGTTTAATGCTTTTCGACCTGCTAAATTGCCTGTAACTTTTCCCGTTTGCTGTAAATGAAAATGTGTTCTCCATCAATTTACCTGGTAAAATAAGGGGTAAATAAAAATACATTTGAAAAATATTGGAAACATAACTACATGTCTCTCAAATACTTCATTGCAGTTGTTGATTAGCTAGCTAACATATTTTTTGCATTGACATGAAATCAGCCAAAACACCTCAAATCAAGACAGGATTTTTAAGATGAAACGAGCTGAAACGAGCCACTTACAATTACCCACATGGCAGTTTCTTGTCCTTCTTGCTAGCAGTCTGGCCATCCAGAATCACAGCAACACGCTGACTTCTGCACCATTGAAGCACGCACATCGTTTTTCATGATGTTGTCAGCTAACCCATCTAAAATCATAAAATATATTTTTTTTTTGTGATTTGGGAAATAACATATAATTGGTTTTACTTGCATTAAGTACCTCATTCAGTTCAACAAAGGCTTTCTACAGGAAAATAAAGGCAGATTGAAGCTCTGACAGAGCCTGGTCAGCTGTGAGGGCAATAGCATACAAAAACAGTGTCATCTGAATACAGGTGAAAGTTATTATTTATTACAGACAAACCAATATTGTTAACGTGAATAATTGAATGTACTGGACCAAGAATGGATCCCTGTGGGACACCCTTTGTCATGTCCAGATAACCCGATTTAACACCATCAGTAAATAAACAATGTGTTCTGTCCTTTAAATAACATTCCAACCAGCTACAACAGCCTGGTCACACACACACACACATACATATCACATACACACACACATACATATCACACACACACACACACACATATCACATACACACACACATACATATCACATACACACACACATACATATCACACACACACACATACATATCACATACATACATATCACCCCACCAGTCAGCCGAACTAGAATAAGGTGGCATGCACTAGATTTACAGTAAACATTAAAAAATAACATCAAGCCAGGCTGATTCTTCTCTGATGTTTGACACTGGCGGCACTTTCCTCTGACTACGTTATGACTTCAACTAGCTTCGCTTTGATAGCCTCCACAGTGTAGATTGTAGGATTGAAGCTGATCGGTACTGTAGCCAGGGAGAATGTTTTAAATGCTAGGTTCAAACACACACACACAAACTCACACACGCACACACACGCACACACATACACACACACACATACACACACACACACACACACACACACACACACACACACACACACACACACACACACACACACACACACACACACACACACACACACACAGACACACAGACACACACACACACACACAGACCCACACACACTCAGGAAAGAGCCAGAGAGAACAGGATGGATCTAGTTAAGTCAACCAGCCCAGATCGAAAACAACACATTTTATGCTTTATGCCTTTCGCTTCAATGTATTTATGCTTGTTTTTTTGCTATTCCCAAGTTTAAAGGTTAAGGTATTTAGAGACAATTTACTTCTGGGTTAGGTTACTTTGAGACCGAACTGAACCACAACCTTAACCCTTAAAACCATTCACATTAAACAATAAATGTTTAGACAGCCATTGATAATTAGTAAGGTGGGCAGGTAACCTAGTGGTTAGCGCATTGGGCCACTAGGCTAAAGGTTGCTTGTTTGAATACCCGAGCAGACAAGGTGAAAAATCTGTCGATGTGCCCTTGAGCAAGGCACTTAATTTGCTGCAGGGGCACCGTGCTACTATGGCTGACCCTATAAAACAACACCTATCATACTACTATGGCTGACCCGGTAAAACAACACCTATCATACTACTATGGCTGACCCTGTAAAACAACACCTATCATACTACTATGACTGACCCTGTAAAACAACACCTATCATACTACTATGGCTGACCCTGTAAAACAACACCTATCATACTACTATGGCTGACCCTGTAAAACAACACCTATCATACTACTATGACTGACCCTGTAAAACAACACCTATCATACTACTATGGCTGACCCTGTAAAACAACACCTATCATACTACTATGGCTGACCCGGTAAAACAACACCTATCATACTACTATGACTGACCCTGTAAAACAACACCTATCATACTACTATGACTGACCCTGTAAAACAACACCTATCATACTACTATGACTGACCCTGTAAAACAACACCTATCATACTACTATGACTGACCCGGTAAAACAACACCTATCATACTACTATGGCTGACCCTGTAAAACAACACCTATCATACTACTATGACTGACCCTGTAAAACAACACCTATCATACTACTATGGCTGACCCTGTAAAACAACACCTATCATACTACTATGGCTGACCCTGTAAAACAACACCTATCATACTACTATGACTGACCCTGTAAAACAACACCTATCATACTACTATGGCTGACCCTGTAAAACAACACCTATCATACTACTATGGCTGACCCGGTAAAACAACACCTATCATACTACTATGACTGACCCTGTAAAACAACACCTATCATACTACTATGACTGACCCTGTAAAACAACACCTATCATACTACTATGACTGACCCTGTAAAACAACACCTATCATACTACTATGACTGACCCGGTAAAACAACACCTATCATACTACTATGACTGACCCTGTAAAACAACACATTTCACTGCCACTATCTGGTGGATGTGACAATGCAAATTCTTTGTTGTATTTATAGCAAGTAAAAAGCTGTGTTTTAAAACGCACAGTGTGTTAATAATCTATAATAATATAATCAATAAACCAATATATAATATATATATATATATATATATATATATATATATATATATATATATATATATATATAATCCAACCAATATACTGTGGCAGAATAGTTATTCTTATTAACTTTGTCTCTGGAAGTAAATTCATTCATTGTAGCCAAACCTAAGCTCACCATACGCAATGCCAAGTGTCGGCTGGAGTGGTGTAATGCTCGCCTCCATTGGACTCTGGAGCAGTGGAAACACCTTCTCTGGAGTGATGAATCACGCCTCACCATCTGGCAGTCCTGACGGACGAATCTGAATTTGGCGGATGCCAGGAGAACGCTACCTGCCTGAATACATAGTGCCAACTGTAAAGATTGAGAGGAGATAGAGGCAGAGAGAGAGGGAGAGACAAGAGAGAGAGATGAGAGAGAGAGAGAGAGAGAGAGAGAGATAGAGGCAGAGAGAGAGGGAGAGACAAGAGAGAGAGATGAGAGAGAGAGAGAGAGAGAAAGATAGAGGCAGAGAGAGAGGGAGAGACGAGAGAGAGAGAGACAAGAGAGAGAGAGAGAGAGAGAGAGAGAGACAAGAGAGAGACAAGAGAGAGACAAGAGAGAGACAAGAGAGAGAGAGAGGGTTGCTTGGCCCTTTAGTTTCATTGAAAATAAATCTTAACGCCACAGCATACAATGACATTCTAGACGCTTCCAACTTTGGGGCAACAGTTTGGGGAAGGCCCTTTCCTGTTTCAGCATGACAATGCCCCCAAGCAACAAAGGTGAGGTCAATACAGAAATGGTTTGTCGAGATCTGTGTGGAATAACGTGACTGGCCTGCACAGAGAACTGACCTCAACCCCATCGAACACCTTTGGGATGAATTGGAACACCGA
>NC_143050.1:7280000-7325000 GCF_057628025.1 Oncorhynchus mykiss
ATTGACTACAGCTCAGCGTTCAACATAGTACCCTCAAAGCTCATCACTAAGCTCTGGACCCTGAGACTAAACACCTCCCTCTGCAACTGGATCCTGGACTTCCTGACTGGTCGCCCCCAGGTGGTGAGGGTAGGTAACAACACATCCGCCACGCTGATCCTCAACACAGGGACCCCTCAGGGGTGCGTGCTCATTCCCCTCATGTACTCCCTGTTCACTCATGACTGAACGGCCAGGCACGACTCCAAAACCATCATCAAGTTTGCCGATGACAAAACATTTGGCATGGGTTCTCAGATCCTCAAAAAGTTATACAGCTGCACCAACAAGAGCATCCTGACTGGTTGCATCACTGCCTGGTATGTCAACTGCTCGGCCTCCGACCTCAAGGCACTACAGATGGTAGTGCGTACAGCCCAGTACATCACCGGGGCCAAGCTTCCTGCCACCCAGGACCTCTATACCAGGCTCTGTCAGAGGAAGGCCCTAAAAATTGTCATAGACTCCAGCCACACTAGTCATAGACTGTTCTCTCTGCTACTACACGGCAAGCGGTTCCGGAGCGCCAAGTCTAGGTCCAAAAGGCTTGTTAACAGCTTCTACCCCCCCAAGCCATAAGACTCCTGAACAGCTAATCAAAGGGCTACCCAGACCCCTGTTTTACGCTACTGCTACTCTCTGTATACACGGTCACTTTAATGACTCTACCTACATGTACATACTACCTCAATTACCTGGACTAACCGGCACCCCCGCACATTGACTCTGTACTGGTACCCCCTGTATATAGCCTCCACATTGACTCTGTACCGGTACCCCTTGTATATAGCCTCCACATTGACTCTGTACTGGTACCCCCTGTATATAGCCTCCACATTGACTCTGTACCGGTACCCCCTGTATATAGCCTCCACATTGACTCTGTACCGGTACCCCTTGTATATAGCCTCCACATTGACTCTGTACTGGTACCCCCTGTATATAGCCTCCACATTGACTCTGTACTGGTACCCCCTGTATATAGCCTCCACATTGACTCTGTACTGGTACCCCCTGTATATAGTCTCCACATTGACTCTGTACCGGTACCCCCTGTATATAGTCTCCACATTGACTCTGTACCGGTACCCCCTGTATATAGTCTCCACATTGACTCTGTACCGTAACACCCTGTATATAGCCTCCACATTGACTCTGTACCGTAACACCCTGTATATAGCCTCCACACTGACCATGTACCGTAACACCCTGTATATAGCCTCCACATTGACTCTGTACCGTAACACCCTGTATATAGCCTCCACATTGACTCTGTACCGGTACCCCCTGTGTATAGTCTCCACACTGACTCTGTACCGTAACACCCTGTATATAGCCTCCACATTGACTCTGTACCGTAACACCCTGGATATAGCCTCCACATTGACCCTGTACCAGTACCCCCTGTATATAGCCTCCACATTGACTCTGTACTGGTACCCCCTGTATATAGCCTCCACATTGACTCTGTACTGGTACCCCCTGTATATAGCCTCCACATTGACTCTGTACCGGTACCCCCTGTATATAGTCTCCACATTGACTCTGTACCGGTACCCCCTGTATATAGTCTCCACATTGACTCTGTACCGGTACCCCCTGTATATAGTCTCCACATTGACTCTGTACCGGTACCCCCTGTATATAGCCTCCACATTGACTCTGTACCGGTACCCCCTGTATATAGCCTCGCTACTGTTATTTTACTGTTGCTGTTCAATTATTTGTTAGTTTATTTTCTGTTTTACTCATGTCTTTTTACTTAATACTTATTTTTCTTAAACTTCTTAAAGCATTGTAAGTAAACATTTCACTTGACACAACAGGAGGACAATAATTTAATTTAATTTGACCAGTAATTTGTTGTCAAACATCTAAGGCACCAAGCTGTGATCTTTTCTTTCAGTGATTCAAAGCACTTTGGCTGGCCAGGACAGTTCAGTGACATTTCGAATTCAAGTTGAGATCATTTTGGGAGTCCAAAAAATATTTATTGCTGTGGAGATAAAAAAAAAAAACATGATATCATTCTTACAAAACCGTTAAAAGTCGATATCATACAGCAACATGGCAAGTAATGTGAGAGGAGATAAAGAGAGGGGGAGGGAGGGAGAGAGAGAGAGAGAGAGGAAGAGAGAGAAAGAAAGAGAGAGAGGGGGGGATGGAGAGGGAGAGAGAGAAAAAGAGAGAGAGAGGGAGAGAGAGAGAGAGAGAGAGAGAGAGAGAGAGACAGAGGGAGAGAGAGAGAGAGAGAAAGAGAGAGAGGGGGGGTGGAGAGGGAGAGAGAGAAAAAGAGCGAGAGAGGGAGGGAGAGAGAGAGAGAGAGAGAGAGAGAGAGAGGGAGAGAGAGAAGGGGGGAGAGGGAGAGAGAGAAAGAGAGAGGGAGAGGGAGAAAAGGAGAGAGAGAGGGAGATAGAGGGAGAGAGAGAAAAAGAGAGAGAGGGAGAGAGAGAGAGGGAGAGAGGGAGAGGGGAGGGAGAGAGGGAGAGAGGAGGGAGGTCAGAAGAGTGCCTGCTGGGCTACCACCAGGGCATTGGGCATGTCATATCAGGATTTCCCATAATAGAAGTATTTACTGTGGGTCAAAACAATGGACTGGAATCTGATCTAATGGAAACCAACCAGGACACGTCATTCCAACAGCAATGTCCATAGCAACCCAACTCGTTGGAGGCAAACACAACTGAAGACTAAAGTTGTTTATTTTATACTGTAAAAAAAAATTGGGGGGAGCTAATGGCACCTGGTATTCCCAGGCGGTCTCCTGTCCCAGTTCTAACCAGGCCCTAACAGGCGTGTTCAGGCATGTTCAGGGTGGTGGTCACAAGCGTATAATTAGGTCCCTTGGCTCATCTCTGTAACTCCTCAATGGGCCCAGGAGAGGTCGAAGGTCGAGTCATGTGTCCTCCGCCTGGCCTCCTAATTCTAATCACACTGCTCTCTCTCTCTCTCCCCGGATGACCAAAGTCTCGAAGGAAACACCATTCAACTGAGGACCGGCGTCAGCTTGCAGGTGCCCGGCCCTGCCAAAAGGAGGCGCTAGAGCACGATGAGCCGAGTAAAGACCCAAACCCTTCCCTACCACGGACGGCGCAATCTAACCCCTGTATCGACTTTTGCGGTGCAGTGCTTTTGACCGCTGTGCCACCCAGGACCCCTAAAGTTTATTTTCATTTTTATCGGTAGAACTATTATCTATCTCAAGGTGATGTCAATGTGACGATGTAATGGTTTCTTTTCATAGAGCATAGGAAAGTCCCTGAGACTGAGACTCCTAATTGGCACCATATTCCCTTCATAGGGCCTTTTATATTTGACTAGGGCCCATAGGGACTCTGGTCAAAATTACTCCACTATATAAGGAATAGGGCTCTGGTCTAAAGTAGTGGACTATATAGGGAATAATGCTCTGGTCTAAAGTAGTGCACTATATAGGGAATAGGGTGCCATAGGGCTCTGATCTAAAGTAGTGCACTATATAGGGAATAGGGTTCCATAGGGTTCTGGTCTAAAGTAGTGCACTACATAGGGAATAGGGTTCCATGGGGCTCTGGTCTAAATTAGTGCACTATATAGGGAATAGGGTGCCATAGGGCTCTGATCTAAAGTAGTGCACTATATATAGGGAATAGGGTTCCATAGGGCTCTGATCTAAAGTAGTGCACTATATATAGGGAATAGGGTTCCATAGGGTTCTGGTCTAAAGTAGTGCACTATATAGGGAATAGGGTTCCATAGGGCTCTGGTCTAAAGTAGTGCACTATATAGGGAATAGGGTTCCATGGGGCTCTGGTCTAAAGTAGTGCACTATATAGGGAATAGGGTGCCATAGGGCTCTGATCTAAAGTAGTGCACTATATATAGGGAATAGGGTTCCATGGGGCTCTGGTCTAAAGTAGTGCACTATATAGGGAATAGGGTGGCATTGTGGGACGCAGGATGTTTGTGTAAACAGAACACAGTAAAATAAAAGAAAGCCATGTCGCACCCGGTAATAACATCTGATTCAATGAACATAAATCGGATTCATTTATTCTGGAAAAATCCTATGGAACATTTTACTCACCTCAAACCAGATGTTAGACACACACACACACACACACACACACACACACACACACAAACACACAAACACGTGCACACACACACACACACACACACAGACACACACACACACACACACACACACACACACACACACACACACACACACACACACACACACACACACACACACACACACACACACACACACACACACAAGGGCAGGGACGATACCGGTATCGCAATATTATTTACATGCCAAAAAAATGAAAACACTAACAGACTATACTCTTTGGTCCTTTAAAATCATGATGTATGTAAAATAGTGTGTGCTCTAACTTGGAAAATAAATACATGTGACTCTGAATGATAACATAATGATGTTTGTTTCCAACATCAGGGCTGTTTTCCAACAGAAGTTAAATCTGCTTTGTGTTTTGTTTCCTTGCCATGATACTGACGAGTATTGCCGTGCTGGTATCGTCCCGGCCCTAACACACACACACACACACACACACACACACACACACACACACACACACACACACACACACACACACACACACCACTGGGCACAGACTTCAATTCAACGTCTATTCCAAAAACAACACAGGGCGAGATCCAGAAGGGCGAGACCCAAAAGTTCATAAACCAGGTCAAATGGTACAGGGTGTTGGGCAGGCTCGAGGTCAAGGCAGGCTGAAGGGTCAGGCAGGCTCGAGGTCAGGGCAGGCTGAAGGGTCAGGCAGGCTTAAGGGTTAGGCAGGCGGAAAGGTCAGGCAGGCTGAAGGGTCAGGCAGGCTGAAAGGTCAGGCAGGCTCGAAGTCAGGGCAGGCTCGAGGTCAGGGCAGGCTGAAGGGTCAGGCAGGCGGGCTTAGTGTCAGGGCAGGAAAGAGGTCAAAACCGGGAGGACTAGGAAAAACAGGAACTCGGAAAACACTGGTAAGCTTGACAAGACAAGACACTGGCAACAGACAAACAGAGAACACAGGTACAAATACACAGGGGATAATGGGGAAGACAGGCGGCACCTGGAGGAGGGGTGGAGGCCAGCACAAAGACAGGTTAAACCGATCAGGGTGTGACAATTCCACGTTGGTTCAACGTCATTTCATTGAAACGATTCAACCAGTGTAACCAGGTTGACCATTGTAACCAGGTAACCAGGTAACACACGCGAAAGAGAGAAAGACACACACACGCACGCAGAAGCACACAAGAGACACAAACAAAACACACAATGATTGAGAGAGAAAGGGAACATTGAGAACACACACAGTTTCACTGCCCAACAAGGTCTCATCTAATGAACGTGCTTAGTAAAATACTATTGAGAAACTCAGAGAGTGTTGGGGCCTGAAGCAAAAAAGGGGGGGACATACACACACAACCACACACACAACCACACACAACCACACACACAACCACACTGTCTGTCCAAGTAGTAAAAAGGGAGGGTGGAAAGGGGGGGGTTCAGTAATTTCCATCAAAAGGGACAGCAACCCATTACAGGACCCCTGAATACACAAGGGGTCTGCTCCATGCAGTTTGCGCCCAGAATTGAAACATCTAGAGTCTCAGCATTGATCAAGCGTAGTGGTTCAGGCTTTTAAAATAACATCAATCAAAGTGTTGGCTCTAGTATAATGTCATATGACTCAGATAAATGACTCAGACAGCTGGACAGGGTGGTAGTGGATTAAAGATGTGGACAGGGTGGTAGTGGAGTATAGAGGTGAACAGGGTGGTAGTGGATTATAGAGGTGGACAGGGTGGTAGTGGATTATAGAGGTGGACAGGGTGGTAGTGGATTATAGAGGTGGACAGGGTGGTAGTGGACTATAGAGGTGGACAGGGTGGTAGTGGACTATAGAGGTGGACAGGGTGATAGTGGATTATAGAGGTGGACAGGGTGGTAGTGGATTATAGAGGTGGACAGGGTGGTAGTGGATTATAGAGGTGGATAGGGTGGTAGTGGATTATAGAGGTGGAGAGGGTGGACAGGGTGGTAGTGGATTATAGAGGTGGACATGGTGGTAGTGGATTATAGAGGTGGACAGGGTGGTAGTGGATTATAGAGGTGGACAGGGTGGTAGTGGATTATAGAGGTGGACAGGGTGGTAGTGGATTATAGAGGTGGACAGGGTGGTAGTGGATTATAGAGGTGGACAGGGTGGTAGTGGATTATAGAGGTGGACAGGGTGGTAGTGGATTATAGAGGTGGACAGGGTGGTAGTGGATTATAGAGGTGGACAGGGTGGTAGTGGATTATAGAGGTGGACAGGGTGGTAGTGGATTATAGAGGTGGACAGGGTGGTAGTGGATTATAGAGGTGGACAGGGTGGTAGTGGATTAAAGATGTGGACAGGGTGGTAGTGGATTATAGAGGTGGACAGGGTGGTAGTGGATTATAGAGGTGGACAGGGTGGTAGTGGACTATAGAGGTGGACAGGGTGGTAGTGGACTATAGAGGTGGACAGGGTGGTAGTGGACTATAGAGGTGGACAGGGTGGTAGTGGATTATAGAGGTGGACAGGGTGGTAGTGGATTATAGAGGTGGACAGGGTGGTAGTGGATTATAGAGGTGGACAGGGTAGTACAGCTATTGAAGAAGTTTCGGACAACTTTCCAAGGGCCACAATCAACAGCCTGATCAACTCTATGTGAAGGTGATGTGTCATTCTGTTTGAGGCAAATGGTTACACCAGATACTGACTGGTTTTATGATCCACGCCCCTACCTTTCATTATCTGTGACTACTCTACTCTACTCTGCTCTACTGGACTGGACTCTACTGTACTGGACTGGACTCTACTCTGCTGTACTGTACTGTACTCTACTCTACTCTGCTGTGGTGTACTGGACTCTACTCTACTGGACTCTACTCTGCTGTACTGGACTCTACTCTACTCTGCTGTGATGTACTGGACTCTACTCTACTGGACTCTACTCTGCTGTGGTGTACTGGACTCTACTCTACTGGACTCTACTCTGCTGTACTGGACTCTACTCTACTCTGCAGTGGTGTACTGAACTCTACTCTACTGGACTCTACTCTGCTGTACTGTACTGGACTCTACTCTGCTGTACTGTACTGGACTCTACTCTACTCTGCTGTGATGTTCTGGACTCTACTCTACTGGACTCTACTCTGCTGTACTGGACTCTACTCTACTCTGCTGTGATGTACTGGACTCTACTCTACTGGACTCTACTCTGCTTTACTGGACTCTACTCTACTCTGCTGTGGTGTACTGGACTCTACTCTACTGTACTGGACTCTACTCTGCTGTACTGTACTGTTCTGGACTCTACTCTACTCTGCTGTACTGTACTGGACTCTACTCTACTCTGTAGTACTGTACCCGACTCTGCTGTGGTGTACTGTACTGGACTCTACTCTGCGGTGGTGTACTGTACTGGACTCTACTCTGATGTACTGTACTGTACTGGACTCTACTCTGCTGTACTGTACTGGACTCTACTCTGCTGTACTGAACTGGACTCTACTCTGCTCTGATGTACTGGACACTACTCTGCTGTGGTGTACTGTACTGGACTCTACTCTGATGTACTGTACTGTACTGGACTCTACTCTGCTGTACTGTACTGGACTCTACTCTGCTGTACTGGACTGGACTCTACTCTGCTCTGCTGTAATGTACTGGACTCTACTCTGCTGTACTGTACTGGACTCTACTCTGCTGTACTGTACTGGACTCTACTCTGCTGTACTGAACTGGGCTCTACTCTGCTGTGGTGTACTGTACTGGACTCTACTCTGCTGTACTGAACTGGACTCTACTCTGCTGTGGTGTACTGTACTGGACTGAACTCTACTCTGCTCTGCTGTAATGTACTGGACGCTATTCTGCTGTACTGTACTGTACTGGACTCTACTCTGATGTACTGTACTGTACTGGACTCTACTCTGATGTACTTTACTGTACTGGACTCTACTCTACTGGACTCTACTCTGATGTACTGTACTGGACTCTACTCTGCTGTACTGGACTCTACTCTGATGTACTGTACTGTACTGGACTCTACTCCGCTGTACTGTACTGGACTCTACTCTGTTGTACTGGACTGGACTCTACTCTGCTGTACTGGACTGTACTGGACTGGACTCTACTCTGATGTACTGTACTGTACTGGGCTGGACTGGACTGGACTCTGCTGTACTGGACTGGACTGGACTGTACTCTGCTGTACTGGACTGGACTGGACTCTTCTGTACTGTACTGTACTGTACTGGACTGGACTCTACTCTGCTGTACTGGACTGGACTGGACTCTACTCTGCTGTACTGGACTGGACTGGACTGGACTCTACTCTGCTGTACTGGACTGGACTGGACTCTGCTGTACTGGACTGGACTGGACTCTACTCTGCTGTACTGGACTAGACTCTACTCTGCTGTACTGGACTGTACTGGACTGGACTGTACTCTACTGTGATGTGCTGCCCTGTGAAACATGATGAGAGTGGCATTCACATCCATAATTATAAATTAATTTGTAGCACAGATGTGCCGTATATTCTGTTACCTGGTTTAAAACCACTTCACTTACTGTAGTACTATAACCAAAAGGTGTGATGTCATAGCTGACACGCCCAGTCTTTCTGCAGACATATTTTCAATCTTAATTCTGAGCAGATATTTAACTGAGTCACGGGAAAACTTGCTCGCGTTAAAAGCCTGAGGGTGATTTTACCGTAATTTGTTTTTGCCAAAATTTGAATCTGTACAGTTCTTCCACTGAGTTAGTTTTCGTATTATTTTTCAGTGGATATTGTTGAACGTACAGTAGTCCTTGTGCATAGAGGTGTATGGTTTGTTAAACTTTAGAAATCAATAGGGTTTATTTTAACATACATTTTAAAATTAAGTCTCAGCGTAATTCCGTTGACATGGAATTGCCCTTTACAGTAACCCAACCTAGGCCTTTACAGTAACCCAACCTAGGCCTTTACAGTAACCCAACCTAGGCCTTTACAGTAACCCAACCTACGCCTTTACAGTAACCCAACCTACGCCTTTACAGTAAGCCAACCTAGGCCTTTACAGTAACCCAACCTAGGCCTCTACAGTAACCCAACCTAGGCCTTTATAGTAACCCAACCTAGGCCTTTACAGTAACCCAACCTAGGCATCTACAGTAACCCAATCTAGGCCTTTACAGTAACCCAACCTAGGCCTTTACAGTAACCCAACCTAGGCCTCTACAGTAACCCAACCTAGGCCTCTACAGTAACCCAACCTAGGCCTTTACAGTAACCCAACCTAGGCCTTTACAGTAACCCAACCTAGTCCTTTACAGTAACCCAACCTAGGCCTTTACAGTAACCCAACCAGCAAGCAAAGCAGAGGCGAGAGCACAGAGCTGTTTACCTCCAGTAACTCCAGTCCCAGACAGTGTAGTTCTCAAGGGCTGGAGTCCTATTAGATTCTTATGAGATTCCGATTAGATTCTTATGAGATTCCAATTAGATTCCCATTAGATTCCCATGAGCTTCCTAATAGATTCCTATTAGATTCATATTAAATTCCTATTAGATTCCTATTAGATTCCTATGACATTCCTATGAGACTATATTAGATTCCTGTTAGATTCCACACTTAAACTTTCTGTCCAAAAATGATGCAGAAAAATGTATCCATGCTTTTGTCACTTCTAGGTTAGACTACTGCAATGCTCTCCTTTCCGGCTACCCGGATAAAGCACTAAATAAACTTCAGTTAGTGCTAAATACGGCTGCTAGAATCCTGACTAGAACCAAAAAATGTGATCGTATTACTCCAGTGCTAGCCTCCCTACACTGGCTTCCTGTCAAAGCAAGGGCTGATTTCAAGGTTTTACTGCTAACCTACAAAGCATTACCTGGGCTTGCTCCTACCTATCTCTCTGATTTGGTCCTGCCGTACATACCTACACGTACGCTACGGTCACAAGACGCAGGCCTCCTAATTGTCCCTAGAATTTCTAAGCAAACAGCTGGAGGCAGGGCTTTCTCCTATAGAGCTCCATTTTTATGGAACGGTCTGCCTACCCATGTGAAAGACGCAAACTCGGTCTCAACCTTTAAGTCTTTACTGAAGACTCATCTCTTCAGTGGGTCATATGATTGAGTGTAGTCTGGCCCAGGAGTGGGAAGGTGAACGGAAAGGCTCTGGAGCAACGAACCGCCCTTGCTGTCTCTGCCTGGCCGGTTCCCCTCTTTCCACTGGGATTCTCTGCCTCTAACCCTATTACAGGGGCTGAGTCACTGGCTTACTAGGGCTCTTTCATACCGTCCCTAGGAGGGGTGCGTCACTTGAGTGGGTTGAGTCACTGATGTGATCTTCCTGTCTGGGTTGGCGCCCCCCCTCGGGTTGTGCCGTGGGGAGGTCTTTGTGGGCTATACTCGGCCTTATCTCAGGATGGTAAGTTGGTGGTTGAAGATATCCCTCTAGTGGTGTGGGGGCTGTGCTTTGGCAAAGCGGGTGGGGTTATATCCTTCCTGTTTGGCCCTGTCCGGGGGTGTCCTCGGATGGGGCCACAGTGTCTCCTGACCCCTCCTGTCTCAGCCTCCAGTATTTATGCTGCAGTAGTTTATGTGTCGGGGGGCTAGGGTCAGTTTATTATATCTGGAGTACTTCTCCTGTCCTATCCGGTGTCCTGTGTGAATTTAAGTATGCTCTCTCTAATTCTCTCTTTCTTTCTCTCTCTCGGAGGACCTGAGCCCTAGGACCATGCCTCAGGACTTACCTGACATGATGACTCCTTGCTGTCCCCAGTCCACCTGGCCGTGCTGCTGCTCCAGTTTCAACTGTTCTGCCTATGATTATTATTATTTGACCATGCTGGTCATTTATGAACATTTGAACATCTTGGCCATGTCCTATTATAATCTCCACCCGGCACAGCCAGAAGAGGACTGGCCACCCCACATAGCCTGGTTCCTCTCTAGGTTTCTTCCTAGGTTTTGGCCTTTCTAGGGAGTTTTTCCTAGCCCCCGTGCTTCTACACCTGCATTGCTTGCTGTTTGGGGTTTTAGGCTGGGTTTCTGTACAGCACTTTGAGATATCAGCTGATGTACGAAGGGCTATATAACTGAATTTGATTTGATTTTAAAGTGATGCTCTAGGGGTTTTGCACAATTTCAATTTTAGTGATCAGGAGCCAAAACGGGTCCTTGAGAATTACTACGCCATCCATTTCATACAATATGTTATGAACTTTCAAGTGCTTAAGATACCGGAGAGAATCTTTAAATTAATGTTTAATTGATAAATTGGTTGGCCAAAAAGTATGTACAGTTTTTATAGATCGATTTTACATTAGCGGTTGTCACAAAGTGCTAAATAAGAAACCCAGCCTAAAATGACCGTAGCTAGTCTTTTAATGTAATGTTTACAGAAGTTCAACCCTATGTCGCTGAGGGCTCCTCCAGGGAACTAACATAAAGATGAGGTTCCTAGCTGCGTTCCGCTCTTAAACAGACAGACACTAGCCCTGGAGGGCCGGAGTTACCCATCCCTGAGTGAGTTTTTTTTACCCCTGCTCAACAATGATTACGTCTCTTCACTTCTTCGGCTGTGCTCCAGGACGTTTTAATAAAGATAAAAAGGTTCTCAGTTGTGTCGGACACTGTTGAGACATGCCCCCTATCCAGATGCAGTCTGATAGACACTCCGTACTGGGACACAAAGGAAGAAGTTGAAGCAACCAACGGAAGGAGCAATCTACCTCTGTGTGTTCTCTAATAAACATGTTCACACTCACTCCATCCAGAGGACAAAAGGAGGGATTACCCACTCACAGGATGAAAAGATTTGAAGATTTGCCAGATTTCTTTCTTTCTTTCATTATATCGCTCCCCCTCTTTCCTCTCCTCCCCCTCTTTCCTGTCTTCCAATACCCCATTCATCCTGATTTCCATAAGAACTCTGACACTCTGAGAATACGACAGCACTTTGTCATTGACAGCAGGTATAGCAACATTTCAGTGTGGTTTTAAGAACATTCAGATTAAAATACAGATTAAAATGGAGAAGAAGAACATTTCCAAAGAAATACAGATTAAAAAGGAGGGGAAGAAGAAAGAGAGGGAAAACAATGTTGGTCATTGGTGAAACAGAGGAGAACGTATTGCCCTGCAGGACAAGCTAGCCATCTTGTTTCAAGAGGACCACAATGGAAATACGTTATTTATTGTGTGTTATTCTCCATGATTTAACTCATGTGCCTGTATTGCTTTTTCAAGTTCCATGTGTGCTTGTTTTGCAAAATGGTTGAATTAATAAACTAAACTAAAAGCTGTGAAGTGTCTTTTATCTCCCCCCCCCCCCCCCCCCCCCCCTCTCTCTCTCTCTCTCTCTCTCTCTCTCTCTCTCTCTCTCTCTCTCTCTCTCTCTCCTCTCTGTCAGGGAGAGTCTAAAGTGATCTGTTCAGTCTCTGAGCTCTTTGCCACTTTGAAGCTTATCACATCATGAGCACACAAAGGCCATCCCCTGGGGATAAAGTGTGTTTCCTATCCGTGGGTGTGTTTATGCATGTCCAACTTTTCCAAGGTCCCTATCCAACCGCTGCTGGGCTTCTGGGAGAGTGAAGGAATGAGAGAGAGAGAGAGAGAGAGAGAGAGAGAGAGAGAGAGAGAGAGAGAGAGAGAGAGAGAGAGAGAGAGAGAGAGAGAGAGAGAGAGAGAGAGAGAGAGAGAGAGAGAGAGTCATGCTCAACATGAGCTCCTGATATATAACAAACATATTTGTTTGTTTTTAGAATGGGATAAACACTCTAATCGAAAAAGAATTCCAGACAAGAAGTGATGTGCAACAACTCTATTCATTCAGAATAGAAAAAAAGTAACTTTGCCAAACTTTGCTCAATTTAAGAAGTTTTGACTCTAGCTAGCTAGCTACACAACAAAGACTTAGCCAGCAGACTAACAAGCTAGCCGGAAGAAACGAGCTAAAACAAACCAAGCAAGGGGAGTTAATACAACGACCAAACTGAGTGAGTAAACCAAAAAGGAGCACGGACTAACTTTAAACATATCTTTTGTTTTTTTGTGTGAAGGTTTGTCACTCTTTTTGCTGATTTCTGAACTAAATTAGCGCTAGCTAGCAACAGCAGCAGACGAACAAACCGGGTTGCTATGGCAACAGGCTGTCATGGTGCAAGGTAACATTAGGATGTTTGAAACAGACTTTCAGACCATTAAGGAGAGAGCAGAGAGAGAGAAGGACACCACCAGTGACATGCCCTCCCACAAGACAAACTCCACCAGCACCACCCTTACCCCTACTATCCCCACCCAAAAAGGCACATCCAGCACCTCTCTTCCAACCATAGTGGAGGACACGCCCCAGGATGAGAGCGACCCCCTCAGTGCAGAGCAGGCTCAGGCCCTCCTCACCACCATGGCTGCCATTAGGGATGAGTTCACCAGACTGGAGGGGGAGGTGGTCCTGCTGAGGGAAAGCGTGAGCAAACATCAACCAGACAACCACACCTTAGAGGAGCTCCTAACCAAGCTGCGGACAGAGCAGGACAGCAGCCTTGCAACACAGCTGAAAGAGGTTCAGCAAGAGAGAGACGAACTCAAGAGAGAGCTGGCTGATCTAACAAAGGAGGTGAGAGAGCTCCAAAAAGACAGGCAGAACAGTAATAACGATCTGACCACACTAAGAGAGGAGCTGTAGGAGAGACAGAGAACAGAGGACAGGCTGCAGGAGCAGCTAGATCACAACTCTTTGACCTGTCCTTACAGAGCATAGGAGCCCAGATCAACCAGCCAGGCTTCCCCAGCCCTGCCCTCACACAGCAGAGGAACTCAGCTCAACCAGCCAGGCTTCCCCAGCCCTGTCCTCAACCAGCCAGGCTTCCCCAGCCCTGTCCTCACACAGCAGAGGAGACCAGAACAACCAGCCAGGCTTCCCCAACCCTGTCCTCAACCAGCCAGGCTTCCCTAGCCCTGTCCTCACACAGCAGAGGAGACCAGAACAACCAGCCAGGCTTCCCCAGCCCTGTCCTCAACCAGCCAGGCTTCCCTAGCCCTGTCCTCACACAGCAGAGGAGCCCAGCTCAACCAGCCAGGCCTCCCCAGCCCTGTCCTCACACAGCAGAGGAGCCCACCTCAACCAGCCAGGCTTCCCCAGCCCTGCCTGCGGCACCCCTCCTCCCCAACCCACAGAACAGCCTCCCACTGACAGCGGCACTGGCACAGACCAGCCACACCCTAGCTCCAACACCCACCAGCCCCCCCTCTACCCCTTCCAGTCCATAACAGACCAGCTCCAACACCCACCAGCCCCCACTCTGCCCCTTCCAGTCCATAACAGACCAGCTCCAACACCCACCAGCCCCCACTCTACCCCTTCCAGTCCATAACAGACCAGCCACACCCCAGCTCCAACACCCACCAGCCCCCCCTCTACCCCCTCTAGTCCATAACAGACCAGCCACACACCAGATCCAACACCCACCAGCACCCCCTCTACCCCCTATAGTCCACAACAGACCAGCCACACCCCAGCTCCAACACCCACCAGCCCCCCCTCTGCCCCCTCCAGTCCAGAAGAAACAGACCAGCCACACCCCAGCTCCAACACCCACCAGCCCCCCTCTGCCCCCTCCAGTCCATCAACAGACCAGCCACACCCCAGCTCCAACACCCACCAGCTCTGCCCCCTCCAGTCCAGAAGAAACACTGGCTGACATCGTCCTGTTGATGGACTCAAATGGGAAGTTTGTTCTGGGGGTTTTGGGCGCTCATTGCTTTTCCATTCTATGCTCTGATGACAGGGTTGAATAACGGGAATGCCCAGAGGGGCCGAAATAATGCGATCAAGTACATTTCTTGGAACACCAAAGGGGTTAACAACCCGGTGAAGCGTAAGAGGGTGTTGACACACTTAAAGGGTTTGAATGCAAATATTGCATTTCTACAAGAGACTCACTTGAGGACTGATGAGCATTTTAGGATGCGTAAGGACTGGGTTGGTCAAGTGTTCCACTCGAACTTTCATAGTAAATCAAGAGGTGCTGCTATTCTGGTTGATAAAGCTACTCCCTTTGTAGCTTCTGAGGTTATATACATCATAGTAACCGGTGAACTGTTTTCTACCCCTCTTGTTTTGGCTAGTGTTTATGCTCCCAATTGGGATGACACAAGTTTAATTTCTTCCTTTCTGTCTGCTATTCCCAATTTAGATTCTCATTTGTTGATTTTAGGAGGGGATTTCAAC
This sequence comes from Oncorhynchus mykiss, assembly GCF_057628025.1. NCBI lineage: Eukaryota > Metazoa > Chordata > Actinopteri > Salmoniformes > Salmonidae > Oncorhynchus > Oncorhynchus mykiss. The sequence continues at coordinate 7,295,317 of NC_143050.1, forward strand.
TGTAAAATGTCCCCAGTTCTTGACAAGTCCTCACAAACAAATACAGGCCCATCTAAATGTGCCCTACTTATTCAATCCTTTCTTCAGAAATATGCTATGTTTGAGGCCTGGCATTTCCTACATCCTACAGATAGACAGTATTCCTTTTATTCTCATGTTCATCAAACATACTCCCGGATTGATTACTTCTTTTTGGACAAAAAACTTACTTACGAGAGTATTGTTATCTCTGACCATTCACCATTAGTGCTTGAACTAGAGTTTCCCCAGCGACCTCCTATGTGTTATCAATGGCGTCTCAACCCCATTTTACTCTCAGATAAGGAGTTTGACAATTTAATTTATTCTGAAATCACCTTATTCCTAGAAACTAATTCAACACCAGGTATGTCCTGCTCTACCATATGGGAGTCTCTCAAAGCATACCTACGTGGCCAAATTATTTCTTATACAGCAAACCAAAACAGAGTTCGCTCCCAGTGACTTCGGGACCTGAGCGAGTCCATAGCCACATTGGATGAGAAGTATGCTACGGATCCTTCCTCTGATCTGCATAAAGAGCGCCAACTACTCCAATCTGAATTTGATGAGCTTTCTACCAGGCAAGCTGAACAGTTACTCTTGCGAGCTCGATACAAAGTCTATGAACAAGGCGACAAGTCCAGTAAACTCCTTGCGCATCAGATCCGGAAATCTGAGGCCTCATATTTAATCCCACAAATAAGGACCCCGTCTGGTGCCACCACAGTTATACATAAAGAGATCAATGATCAATTTAAACAATTTTACTCTGCGCTATACACCTCTGAATCCCCTCAAGACCCCTTGCTGATTGACTCCTTCTTTAATGGCTTGAATATGCCTTCAATTGATACAGACTCCCATGACTGTCTAGAAGAAGAATTTACGCTCGAGGAGATTGCAACAGCAGTGTCCGCAATGAAAAGTGGTAAATCACCGGGTCCGGAAGGTTTTCCAACCGAATTTTACAGGACGTTTTCTGGTCTGCTTTGCCCATTCTTGTCTCGACTATTTGCAGAGTGCCTCAATACTTCAAAGCTACCGCCTAGTCTTTATCAGGCTTCAATTTCATTACTACTAAAGAAAAACAAAGACCCCCTGGAATGTGGATCCTATCGCCCAATCTCGCTTTTAAACTGTGATTACAAAATCCTAGCTAAGCTTTTAGCCATCCGTATGGAAGGCTTGCTGCACCAAGTAATACACTCTGACCAGACTGGCTTTGTGAGAAATAGGCATTTATTTTTCAATATTAGGCGCCTTATGAATATACTGTACTCCCCAGCGTCGGAGGACCCGGAGGTGGTGGTCTCACTTGATGCCGAAAAAGCGTTTGACCGCGTTGAGTGGGATTACCTAACAGCTGCCCTTTATATATTTGGCTTTGGCCCCAAATTCATTGCGTGGATAAAGATTCTTTATTTTTCCCCCATGGCTTCGGTACGGACTAATAACTTGCCCTCTGACTATTTTCCCTTGCACCGCGGATCCAGACAGGGTTGCCCACTCTCCCCCTTGTTGTTTGCTTTGGCAATCGAGCCTCTCGCCATTGCACTACGCTCTAATGATGCCATTCAAGGAATAATCAGGGCGGGCTGGGAGCAGAAAGTCTCGCTATATGCTGACGACCTCCTTTTGTTTATCTCCAACCCCGATACCTCATTGCCACGTGCCCTATCTGTTCTTAAAAAGTTTGGATCAATCTCAGGGTACAAGCTGAATCTAGGCAAGCGTGAGCTTTTTCAGGTAAACAAGGCTGCTTTAAAGTGCTCTTTTACAAGTTCTCAGTTTAGGATTGTCCGGGATCAATTCACTTACTTGGGAGTAAAAGTGACAAGGAAATATTCAAATTTGTTTCAGGAAAACTTTGTTGCTCTAGCAGACAGATTGAAACAATCTTTTACTTTTTGGAATTCGCTACCCCTTTCTCTTATCGGAAGGATTAATGTCATTAAAATGAATGTGTTGCCCAAATTTTTATATTTATTTCAATGTTTACCCATTTTAATTCCAAAATCTTTTTTTATTTCACTGGAACAAACATTCATGCATTTTATTAAGGTACCACGAATTGGTAGAAAACATTTACAGAAGCCTAGGTCATTGGGGGGTTTAGCTCTACCAAATTTTCAGACATACTACTGGGCTGCAAATTTCAGAGCCGTTCTGTACTGGCTGCAGACTCATCCTACTGGCCCTAGACCACTCTGGGTCCAGATGGAGTCTGAATCGTGTAAACCTGCAGCACTTTCCTCTGTGCTGTGCTCGTCTCTCCCAGTGTCCCTAGGCAAAAGGTGTGTCAACCCAATTGTAAAGCAGTCTCTTAAAATTTGGAATCAGTTCCGTTTAGCCTTTAGCCTCCGAGGCTTTTCTCTATCAGGCCCAATCAGTCAGAACATTTTATTTCCTCCATCTTTGAATGATGGGGCTTTTGGAATTTGGCACTCACTAGGCCTCTCCTCGCTAGCCCAATTATTCTTTGATGATAAATTTGCCTCTTTTTCTCAGCTGCAGGAAAAGTTCAATCTCCCCCAATCCCACTTTTTCCGCTATCTCCAGACTATAAACTTTGTCAGGGCTAACACACCTGGATTTCCCAATAGGCCTGCGAATACAGCTATAGGGAGCATCTTGGAGCTGAACAAGCTTCCTAGGGGCGCAATTTCAGATGTATATGCAATCATTCATGACTTACAGAACCCTTCTTTGGTGCCTTTAAAGACTCGATGGGAAAAGGATTTGGGGGAGGAACTTGGGGAAGACGCCTGGGAATCTGTGCTGCACAGGGTGCACTCGTCCTCTTTTAGCACTAGACACAGCCTCATTCAATTCAAGGTGGTTCACCGTATCCACTGGTTGGGGGCCAAACTTGGAAGAATATTCTCTGATTTTGATCCTACCTGTGTCAGATGTAAAGTGGAACCAGCCACACTGTTGCATATGTTTTGGGGCTGTCATAAACTGTCAGGTTTCTGGGAATTAATATTTAAATGTTTCTCTGATATATATGACACTGTTATAGAGCCGTCTCCCCTTACAGCCCTTTTTGGAGTACTGCCCATGGGTACCCCCCTGTCAAGAATCCAGTCGGACACTGTTGCTTATACAACTCTTTTAGCTAGACGGCTAATACTACAGAACTGGAAGATGGCAGCTCCCCCATCTTATAAATATTGGGTGAGAGATGTGTTGTGCTCTCTGAAACTAGAAAAAAATCAATTCACGTGGGAACCCCAAACTGTTTGATGAGGCTTGGGCTCCATTCCGGTCTTACTTTAAACAGTCCATCCTCTGATGGCATTCCAATTAATACTAAAATAAGTCTGTGACTTAAGGGTTGGAGGCGCTTCTCTCTGTGTTTTTGCTGGGGGGGGGCATTAAGGTCCATGTGCTTATTGATTGTGATCCGCAGATGCCTTGTTCATCTTGTCCAGGCAGAGACTGAAGTGTTAGCTTGTTTTTCCCAGTTATTTTTAAATTTTGTTCACGCCTACATGAATAATCATTTAATTTTTTTATTTTAAAGCATTGTAAACTTTTTTTTTGTCCAGTGGATGGTCGGTCTGTGGCCATGACTCTCTGTGAGTGGTTGCATTTCTCCACCCTTATCCCTTGACTGTTTACAGGAACAATGGTGAGGTGTTTGCTCTGTCCCTGTACTATAGATTGCCCTTTAACCTCTGTAGCCTCCTGCCTGGTGTGTTTAACTTGTCTAAAGTATGGTATCTTTAAAGCTATTATTATTTTTTTTTTTTCTAGTTGAGTATATTGTTTATATTGCTTTGTCTTATCTGTGTGTGTGTGTGTAAAACTTAATAAACAGAGTTAAAAAAAATAAAAAAAAACTTACTCTGTGCCACATACATTCCCCCCCGCAGAGTCAACCTGCTTCAATGAAGAGAGTTTCTCCATTCTAGAGGGGGAAATTAATCACTTTCAGGCCCAAGGCAACGTACTGGTCTGTGGAGACCTGAATGCTAGAACAGCAGAAGAACAAGACACTATTAACAGTCATGGGGATAAACACCTACCAGGAAGCAACAACCTTTCCCTCCCCACATACCCCCACAGAAACAACTATGACAAAGTGAAAAACAAAAACGTAGTACAGCTCATGAAGCACTGGGTCTGTACATAGTCAATGGTAGGCTGAGAGGGGACTCTTTTGGTAGGTGCACCTACAGCTCATCCCTTGGCAGTAGTTCTGTAGACTACTTCCTCACCGACCTCAACCCAGAGTCTCTCAGAGCCTTCACAGTCAGCCCACTAACACCTCTCTCAGAGCCTTCACAGTCAGCCCACTAACACCTCTCTCAGAGCCTTCACAGTCAGCCCACTAACACCTCTCTCAGAGCCTTCACAGTCAGCCCACTAACACCTCTCTCAGAGCCTTCACAGTCAGCCCACTAACACCTCTCTCAGAGCCTTCACAGTCAGCCCACTAACACCTCTCTCAGAGCCTTCACAGTCAGCCCACTAACACCTCTCTCAGAGCCTTCACAGTCAGCCCACTAACACCTCTCTCAGAGCCTTCACAGTCAGCCCACTAACACCTCTCTCAGAGCCTTCACAGTCAGCCCACTAACACCTCTCTCAGAGCCTTCACAGTCAGCCCACTAACACCTCTCTCAGACCACAGTAAAATCACAGTGTATCTGAGAAGAGCGGAACCCAACCATGAAGCATCACGGCCCAATACATTACATGGTACAAAACAGGCCTATAGATGGAGTGCAAACAGTACAGACATCTGTATATATATATAATATGACATTTGTAATGTCTTTATTGTTTTGAAACTTTTGTATGTGTAATGTTTACTGTTAATTTTTATTGTTTATTTCACTTTTGTATAATATCTACCTCACTTGCTTTGACAATGTTAACACGTTTCCCATGCCAATAAAGCCCCTTGAATTGAATTGAATTGAATTGAGAGAGAGAGAGAGAGAGAGAGAGAGAGAGAGAGAGAGAGAGAGAGAGAGAGAGAGAGAGAGAGAGAGAGAGAGAGAGAGAGAGAGAGAGAGAGAGAGAGAGGGGATAGAGAGAGAGAGACAGAGACAGAGAGACGGAAACACATCACAGACACGCACAGCAGAGACACAGGCAGACAGCCAAGTTTTCCACAGTAGGAGAAAACACACATGTCCCCTGATGACAAAGCTTATTATCACATCAGTCCTGTGTGTTGGCAGCTATAATGGCCCACTAACACACACTCCTAACACTAACAACACCAGACAGAGCCCAGAGAGAGAGGTGTTGTAAACCATCAAACTGGTAACTGTGATCTAGTTCAACATGATGGAGATTTGTTTGTTTGTTCGTTCATTCATAGCAGGTGGGCAATCAAATCAAATCAAATGTATTTATATAGCCCTTCGTACATCAGCTGATATCTCAAAGTGCTGTACAGAAACCCAGCCTAAAACCCCAAACAGCAAGCAATGCAGGTGTAGAAGCACGGTGGCTAGGAAAAACTCCCTAGAAAGGCCAAAACCTAGGAAGAAACCTAGAGAGGAACCAGGCTATGTGGGGTGGCCAGTCCTCTTCTGGCTGTGCCGGGTGGAGATTATAACAGAACATGGCCAAGATGTTCAAATGTTCATAAATGACCAGCATGGTCAAATAATAATAAGGCAGAACAGTTGAAACTGGAGCAGCAGCACGGCCAGGTGGACTGCAAGGAGTCATCATGTCAGGTAGTCCTGGGGCATGGTCCTAGGGCTCAGGTCCTCCGAGAGAGAGAAAGAAAGAGAGAAGGAGAGAATTAGAGAACGCGCACTTAGATTCACACAGGACACCGAATAGGACAGGAGAAGTACTCCAGATATAACAAACTGACCCTAGCCCCCCGACACATAAACTACTGCAGCATAAATACTGGAGGCTGAGACAGGAGGGGTCAGGAGACACTGTGGCCCCATCCGAGGACACCCCCGGACAGGGCCAAACAGGAAGGATATAACCCCACCCATGGTTGGGGTCATTCATCTCTATCTATTTTCTCATTCATCTCTATCTATTTCTCATTAATCTCTATCTATTTCTCATTCATCTCTATCCATTTCTCATTCATCTCTATCTATTTCTCATTCATCTCTATCTATTTCTCATTCATCTCTATCCATTTCTCATTCATCTCTATCTATTTCTCATTCATCTCAATCTATTTCTCATTCATCTCTATCTATTTCTCATTCATCTCTATCTATTTCTCATTCATCTCTATCTATTTCTCATTCATCTCTATCCATTTCTCATTCATCTCTATCCATTTCTCGTTCATCTCAATCTATTTCTCATTCATCTCTATCTATTTCTCATTCATCTCTATGCATTTCTCAGTTTTCCCACATTCACATAGACCATCCATGTATGTGTATTTCCTGTTCACATTAATCTCTCTGTCTCAGTTCCCATCTCATCTGATTCAGTCCCTGGATGCCACAGCAACAGCTCTCAGTAATAATGTAATGACGAGTGGTGAAATTACCTGAAGCAACAAAATGAACAGAGGAAGGGGAAGAGGAAGAGGAAGATGAAGAGATGCTAAAGTGTTTAGCTGGGAAATGTTAGTCTGGGCCACGCAAACACACACACACACCTGCACACACACACACACACCCGCACATGCGCACACACACACGCGCGCACACACGGTAAATCAACAGAGCGTGTTGATCACTGCTCCTCAGAGAGACTTTATATCAAACTAACAACCTTAGAATGATCATTTACTGACATCAGTGTTTAATCGCTAAGCTCTCTCTCTCTCTCTCTCTCTCTCTCTCTCTCTCTCGCTCTCTTTTTCTCTCCCTCTCTTTCTCTCACTCCGTCTCTCTGTCCCCCTCTCTTTTTCTCACTCTGTCTCTCTGTCCCCCTCCATGTCTCTCTGTCCCCCCCTTATCTCACGCTCTTTCTGTATCTCTGTCCCACTCTCTATCTCTCACTCCGTCTCTCTGTCCCCCCTCTCTCCCTCTCTTTCTGTCTCTCTGTCCCACTCTCTATCTCTCACTCCGTCTCTCTGTCCCCCCTCTCTCCATCTCTTTCTGTCTCTCTGTCCCACTTTCTATCTCTCACTCCGTCTTTCTGTCCCCCCTCTCTCCATCTCTTTCTTTCTCTCTGTCCCCCCTCGCTATCTCTCACTCTGTCTCTCTATCCCCCTCTCTAGCTCTCACACTGTCTCTCTATCCCCCTCTCTAGCTCTCACATCTCTCTCTCTATCTCCCTCTCCCTCTCCACCCCTCTCTCAGAGTCCTCTCTCATCCATCCCTGCTCTTGTATGTGCCAACGTCTTTCAACAACTTGCAGGGCTTTCGCAGCTTCTCAGATGAGACGCTTTCATCTATTTTGCATCGGAGAAGCAGTAAAACAACCTGACATGTTGTTGAAAGATGCTGCACCATAGAACATAGGGGCTGTCATCTCTCTCAATTCAATTAAGTTCTTCCGGCGCCAACAGAGATGGCCGCCTCGCTTCGCGTTCCTAGGAAACTATTATTTCTTGATTTGATTTGATTTGGAATTCAATTCAAGGGGCTTTATTGGCATGTGTTAACATTGCCAAAGCAAGTGAGGTAGATAATATACAAAAGTGAAATAAATAATAAAAATTAACAGTAAACAATACACATACAGAAGTTTCAAAACAATAAAGACATTACAAATGTCATATTATGTATGTATACAGTGTTGTAACGATGTACAAATGGTTAAAGTACACAAAGGAAAATAAATAAGCATAAATATAGCTTGTATTTACAATGGTGTTTGTTCTTCACTGGTTGACCTTTTCTTGTGGCAACAGGTCACAAATCTTGCTGCTGTGATGGCACACTGTGGAATTTCACCCAGTAGATATGGGAGCTTATTAAAATTGGATTTGTTTTCGAATTCTTTGTGGATCTGTGTAATCTGAGGGAAATATGTGTCTCTAATATGGTCAAACATTGGGCAGGAGGTTAGGAAGTGCAGCTCAGTTTCCACCTCATTTTGTGGGCAGTCTGTAACATATCCTGTCTTCTCTTGAGAGCCAGGCGTGCCTACGGCGGCCTTTCTCAATAGCAAGGCTATGCTCACTGAGTCTGTACATAGTCAAAGCTTTCCTTAAGTTTGGGTCAGTCACAGTGGTCAGGTATTCTGCAACTGTGTACTCTCTGTTTAGAGCCAAATAGCATTCTAGTTCGCTCTGTTTTTTTGTTAATTCTTTCCAATTATCTTTTTGTTTGGTTGGGTCTAATTGTGTTGCTGTCCTGGGGCTTTGTGGGGTCTGTTTGTGTTTGTGAATTCTTGATTAGTGAGCGGACCCCAGACCTCACAACTAGAAGGTGCAGTGGGCTCTCTCTCTGTCTCTCTCTCTGTCTCTCTCTCTGTCTCTCAATTCAATTAAATTCAAGGGGCTTTAATGGCATGGGAAACATATGTTAACATTGCCAAAGCAAGTGAAATAGATAATATACAAAACTGTCTCTCTCTCTGTCTCTCTCTGTCTCTCTCTGTCTCTCTCTGTTTCTCTCTCTCTCTGTCTGTCTCTCTCTGTCTCTCTCTGTTTCTCTCTGTTTCTCTCTCTCTCTGTCTGTCTCTCTCTCTCTCTCTCTCTCTCTCTCTCTCTCTCTCTCCCTCTCTCTCTGTCTGTCTCTCTCTGTTTCTCTCTCTGTTTCTCTCTCTCTCTCTCTGTCTCTCTCTGTCTCTCTCTGTTTCTCTCTCTGTTTCTCTCTCTCTCTCTCTGTCAGTCAGTCTCTCTCTGTCAGTCTATTTTAAATGAAATTAAATTCAATTTGCTTTATTGGCATGACGTAACAATGTACATATTGTCAAAGCTTACTCTGGATATTTACAATAAGAAAATAATAAGAATCAAAATTGTCAGGACAACAGTAACAACAATAACCAAGTGTCAAAATGACCATACATTGAACAATAACAATAACAAGCATACAGTAGAGGACATGTGCAGGTTTATTGGTCTGTCAGACACTGTCCCTCAACTTATGGCAGGCAGCAATGTAGTGCGCTGCCAACCCACATATCTCTGCGTCCTCCTACAACAGGATGGGATAAGGGTTTCAAATTTGGGGAAATGACACTCTCTAATTGTTTTATATTTTTGACATTTTATCAGGAAATGCAGCTCTATCTCAGATTCTGCTGTTATGCAGTGGTTGCACAGCCTTTCCTCTACAGGGAGCCAGGTTTTCCTGTATCTACCCTCTCAATGGCAAGGCTGTGCTCACTGAGCCTGTATTTTGTCAAGGTTTTTCTAAGGTTTCGATCAGAAACCATGGTCAAATAGTTCGCCATCATTATTTTAGTATTTTGGGGGTTTACTGCCAGGTCTGGCAGTACTGCTCTAGCAGGTCCAGGCTCTGCTGTAGGCCATGTGCTGTGGGTGACAGCAGGCATAGGTCATCTGCGAAGAGTAGGCATTTACCCTCTGACTTGTGGAGACTAACACCAGAGGCTATGGATTTTTCTAGAATAGTGGCCAATTCGTTGATATGAATATTGAAGAGTGCAGGGCTCAGATTGCAACCCTGGCGAAGGCCCCGCCCCTGGTTAAAGAATTATGTTATTTTCTTGCCAATTTTAATGCTGCACGTATTGCCAGTATACATTGATTTCATTATGTCATATGTTTTACCCCCTACACCACTTTCAATAACTTTGTAGAACAGTCCTGTATGCCAAATAGAATCAAATGATTTTTGGAAGTCGATAAAGCAAGCATACATTGTGGTATTATTTTGTTGGACATGTTTATCTATCTGGGTGTGTAGGGTGTAAATATGATCAGTCATGCGATGTTTTGGTATAAATCCAATTTGGCTTTTACTCAAGACATTGTGCTTATTAAGGATGTTTAGAACTCTTAAATTTACATTTCTACAGAAAACATTCCCCAGGTTACTGTTCACACAAATGCGTCTGTAATTGTTAGGGTCAAATTTGTCTCCATTCTTAAATATTGGGGTTATGAGTCCTTGATTTCAGATGCCAGCTTAATTATAGCCTTTTGAAATGATGCACTGTCATGTACTGTCATGTTGTGTCTTGTCTCTGTCCTTTCCCTTCACCCTGTCTCCCTCTGCTGGTCGTTGTTAGGTTACCTTTTCTCCCCCTCTTTCCCCCAGCTGTGCCTTGTCTCCTCCTAACCACCTCGTCACCCCTTTTCCCACCTGTTCCCTTTTTCCCTCTGATTAGGTCCCTATATCTCTCTCTGTTTCTGCTCCTGTCCTTGTCGGATTCTTGTTTGTTGTGTTTCATGCCTGAACCAGACTGTCGTCATGTTTGCTGTAACCTTGTCTTGTCCTGTCGGAATCTGCCGGTCCGTCTGAGCCTACCTATGTTTGGTAATTAAAGAAGCTCCGTTTAAGTTAATTCGCTTTTGGGTCCTCATTCACGCACCGTAACATGCACTAGTGAGTTTGAGCATCTCATGTAGGATGCCATCAGGTCCGCATGCTTTTTTAAATTTGAGGGCCTGAAGTTTCTTACAGAGCTCCTGGTCAGTAATTGGGGAGACCAATGGATTTTGATTGTCCTTTATAGCTTTTTCAAATCCATTCAACTTCTTCTCTCTCTGTCTGTCTGTCTGTCTGTCTGTCTCTCTCTCTCTCTGTCTTTATCCCTCTCTCTCTGTTTGTTTCTCTCTCTGTCAATTCAATTCACTTCAATTCAAGGGGCTTTATTGGCATGGGAAACATGTGTTAACATTGCCAAAGCAAGTGAGGTAGATAATATATAAAGTGAATATATAAAGTGAAATAAACAATAAAAATTAACAGTAAACATTACACATACAGAAGTTTCAAAACAATAAAGACAATCCAAATGTCATATTATATATATATATACAGTGTTTTAACAATGTACAAATGGTTAAAGGACACAAGATAAAATAAATCTGTCTCTCTCTCTGTTTGTGTCTCTCTGTCTCTTTCTCTGTCTGTCTCTCTCTCTGTCGCCCTCTCTGTCTCTTTCGCTTTGTCTCTTTCTCTCTGTTTCTTTCTCTCTGTCGCTCTCTCTCTCTCTGTATCTCTCTCTTTCTGTCGCTCTCTCTGTCGCTCTCTCTCTCCCTCTGTCTCTTCTCTCGGTCTCTCTCTCTGTCTCTCTGTCATTCTCTCTGTCTCGCTCTCTCTATGTCTCTGTCTGTCTCTCTCTGTCACTCTCACTCTCTCTGTCGCTCTCTGTATCCTTCTCTGTCTCTTTGTCTCTCATTCTGTCTCTCTGTCGCTCTCCGTTTCTCTCTCTGTCTCTCTCCGTGTCTCTGTTTCTCTCTCTGTCTCTCTCCTTGTCTCTGTTCCTCTCTCTGACTCTCTCTGTCTCTCTCTGTTGTTCTCTGTCTTTCTCTGTCTCTCTCTGTCTCACACAGACATACACACACAATAAGGAAGAGGAGTACAGTCAGGAATTCCTAAATGGTTTAACACACAGATCAGAGAGAGCGAGAAAGCCCTGCTTTCAATAGAAACACGGAGAGTTTTGGACGTCTGTCGGTAAAAACTGATTGCAGAGATTATGAGCCTATTGAGTCAACAGGTTACAACAAACCATGTCATTTACTGTAAGAAAAAAGGCAATACTGTGATCTGCAGTCCCAGGAGAGAAGGGCAGTTGTTGGAAACTACAGGCCCATTTCACAGCTCCCTAAGGTAGGTAGGTAGGTAGGTAGGTGTGTGTGTGTGTGTGTGTGTGTGTGTGTGTGTGTGTGTGTGTGTGTGTGTGTGTGTGTGTGTGTGTGTTCCAGACCACAGAAGCACTGCTATAAACACAGACAGAACAATAGAAACCAATAGAGACTGTATAAACCCAGAGAGAACTGAACCTCACTATAAACTAAAGAGACTTGTACACTAAAACAAACCCCAATTGAACTGGACCTTACAAACTAATAGGGAACTGGACCTTACACACCAATAGGGAACTGGACCTTACAAACCAATAGGGAACTGGACCTTACACACCAATAGGGAACTGGACCTTATAAACTAATAGGGAACTGGGCCTTATAAACCAATAGGGAACTGGACCTTACAAACCAATAGGGAACTGGACCTTATAAACCAATAGGGAACTGGACCTTACAAACCAATAGGGAACTGGACCTTACAAACCAATAGGGAACTGGACCTTATAAACCAATAGGGAACTGGACCTTATAAACCAATAGGGAACTGGACCTTACAAACCAATAGGGAACTGGACCTTATAAACCAATAGAGAACTGGGCCTTATAAACCAATAGGGAACTGGGCTTTATAAACCAATAGGGAACTGGACCTTATTAACCAATAGGGAACTGGACCTTACAAACCAATAGGGAACTGGGCCTTATAAACCAATAGGGAACTGGACCTTACAAACCAATAGGGAACTGGACCTTACAAACCAATAGGGAACTGGACCTTATAAACCAATAGGGAACTGGACCTTATAAACCAATAGGGAACTGGACCTTATAAACCAATAGGGAACTGGGCCTTACAAACCAATAGGGAACTGGACCTTACAAACAAATAGTGAACTGGACCTTATAAACCAATAGGGAACTGGACCTTATAAACCAATAGGGAACTGGACCTTACAAATCAACAGGGAACTGGACCTTATAAACCAATACAGTACCTAAGTTCAGGGCAGAGTACTGGGTGGAGGCTGGCTAGTAACAGTGACTAAGTTCAGGGCAGGGTACTGGGTGGAGGCTGGCTAGTAACAGTGACTAAGTTCAGGGCAGGGTACCGGGTGGAGGCTGGCTAGTAACTGTGACTAAGTTCACTAAACTAAACACCTCCCTCTGCAGTTGGATCCTGGAAGCCCTGACGGGCCATCCCCAGGTGGTGAGGGTAGCCAACAACACATCTGCCATGCTGATCCTCAACACGGGGGCCCCTCAGGGTGCATGCTTAGTCCCTCCTGTAAATGGGGTAAATGGTGACGATGTGGTTTCGCTGAGAAGTACAGGTATGTTACCCCGAGTGGCAGTTACCCCAAGTTACCCCAACAGGTAGGCCTACATTATATTCACTGTGTTTTAAGTTTTTTAGGGACATAAATGCATCAATACGATAATAACTATCTAAAAGATTACATTTGGGATCTAGCTAATGATTAGCCCGATACGGTAAATGCAGATAGGCAACCCCAAGCTTCACACTACGTTGAAACAATGTTGATTCAGCCCCAAGCTTCACACTACGTTGAAACAATGTTGATTCAACCCATTTAAGCCCAGTGTGTCACTAGGATTGTGTCCTGAATGGCACCATATTCCCTGGTCAAACAAATGTACTACATAGAGTGGCATGTCATTTGGGACGTACCCCAGGCAGGGCTGAATTAGGAAATCATAGGCCCCGGAGCTTTGGTTTTATTATTTGTCAAATCTATGCCAAAGCTCATTGAAGTTGTTCTGGCAGCTCGTGGTTGTCTAACATTCTGTCTTTTTGGGGGGCCTCTTGGGACCCATATGGCTTGAGCCCAGCCCCTGACTCACAGAATTAATTATTAATCAAATCAAATCAAATTTTATGTGTCACATACACATGGTTAGCAGATGTTAATGCGAGTGTAGCGAAATGCTTGTGCTTCTAGTTCCGACAATGCAGTAGTAACCAACGAGTAATCTAACCTAACAATTCCACAACAGCTACCTTATACACACAAGTGTAAGGGGATAAAGAATATGTACATAAAGATATATGAATGAGTGATGGTACAGAACAGCATAGGCAAGATGCAGTAGATGGTATAGAGTACAGTATATACAGTGGGGCAAAAAAATATTTAGTCAGCAACCAATTGTGCAAGTTCTCCCACTTAAAAAGATGAGAGAGGCCTGTAATTTTCATCATAGGTACACTTCAACTATGACAGACAAAATGAGAAAATCCAGAAAATCACATTGTAGGATTTGTAATGAATTTATTTGCAAATTATGGTGGAAAATAAGTATTTGCTCACCAACAAACAAGCAAGATTTCTGGCTCTCACAGACCTGTAACTTCTTCTTTAAGAGGCTCATCTGTCCTCCACTTGTTACCTGTATTAATGGCACCTGTTTGAACTTGTTATCAGTATAAAAGACACCTGTCCACAACCTCAAACAGTCACACTCCAAACTCCACTATGGCCAAGACCAAAGAGCTGTCAAAGGACACCAGAAACAAAATTGTAGACCTGCACCAGGCTGGGAAGACTGAATCTGCAATAGGTTTGAAGCTTGGTTTGAAGAAATCAACTGTGGGAGCAATTATTAGGAAATGGAAGACACAAGACCACTGATAATCTCCCTCGATCTGGGGCTCCACGCAAGATCTCACCCCGTGGGGTCAAAATGATCACAAGAACGGTGAGCAAAAATCCCAGAACTACACGGTGGGACCTAGTGAATGACCTGCAGAGAGCAGGGACCAAAGTAACAAAGCCTACCATCAGTAACACACTACGCCGCCAGGGACTCAAATCCTGCAGTGCCAGACGTGTCCCCTTGCTTAAGCCAGTACATGTCCAGGCCCGTCTGAAGTTTGCTAGAGAGCATTTGGATGATCCAGAAGAAGATTGGGAGAATGTCATATAGTCAGATGAAACCAAAATATAACTTTTTGGTAAAAACTCAACTCGTCGTGTTTGGAGGACAAAGAATGCTGAGTTGCATCCAAAGAACACCATACCTACTGTGAAGCATGGGGGTGGAAACATCATGCTTTGGGGCTGTTTTTCTGCAAAGGGACCAGGACGACTGATCCGTGTAAAGGAAAGAATGAATGGGGCCATGTATCATGAGATTTTGAGTGAAAACCTCCTTCCATCAGCAAGGGCATTGAAGATGAAACATGGCTGGGTCTTTCAGCATGACAATGATCCCAAACACACCGCTTGGGCAACGAAGGAGTGGCTTTGTAAGAAGCATTTCAAGGTCCTGGAGTGGCCTAGCCAGTCTCTGGATCTCAACCCAATAGAAAATCTTTGGAGGGAGTTGAAAGTCTGTGTTGCCCAGCAACAGCCCCAAAACATCACTGCTCTAGAGGAGATCTGCATGGAGGAATGGGCCAAAATACCAGCAACAGTGTGTGATAACCTTGTGAAGACTTACAGAAAACGTTTGACCTCTGTCATTGCCAACAAAGGGTATATAACAAAGTATTGAGATAAACTTTTGTTATTGACCAAATACTTATTTTCCACCATAATTTGCAAATAAATTCATAAAAAAATCCTACAATGTGATTTTCTGGATTTTTTTTCTCTCTTTTTGTCTGTCATAGTTGAAGTGTACCGATGATGAAAATTACAGGCTTCTCTCATCTTTTTAAGTGGGAGAACTTGCACAATTGGTGGCTGACTAAATACGTTTTTGCACCACTGTACATATGAGATGAGTAATGTGGGTATGTCAACATTATATTAAGTGGCATTGTTTAAAGTGGCTAGTGATACATTTTTTACATCAATTCCCATTTTTAAAGTGGCTGGAGTTGAGTCAGTATGTTGGCAGCAGCCACTCAATGTTAGTGGTGGCTGTTTTTAACAGTCTGATGGCCTTGAGATAGAAGCTGTTTTTGAGTCTCTCTGTCCCTGCTTTGATGCACCTGTACTGACCTCGCCTTCTGGATGATAGCAGGGTGAACAGGCAGTGGCTTGGGTGTTTGTTGTCCTTGATGATCTTTATGGCTTTCCTGTGACATCGGGTAGTGTAGGTGCCCTGGAGGGCAGGTAGTTTGCCCCCGGTGATGCATTGTGCAGACCTCACTACCCTTTGGAGAGCCTTACGGTTGTGGGCGGAGCAGTTGCCGTACTAGGTAGCCCGACAGGATGCTCTCGATTGTGCATCTGTAAAAGTTTGTGAGTGCTTTTGGTGACAAGCCAAATTTCTTCAGCCTCCTGTCTGTGTGGGTGGACCAATCCAGTTTGTCCGTGATGTGTACGCCGAGGAACTTAAAACTTACTACCCTCTCCACTTCTGTCCCGTCGATGTGGATAGGGGGGTGCTCCCTCTGCTGTTTCCTGAAGTCCACGATCATCTCCTTTGTTTTGTTGACGTTGAGTGTGAGGTTATTTTCCTGACACCACACTCCGAGGGCCCTCACCTCCTCCCTGTAGGTCGTCTCGTCGTTGTTGGTAATCAAGCCTACCACTGTAGTGTCGTCCGCAAACTTGATGATTGAGTTGGAGGCGTGCATGGCCCCGCAGTCGTGGGTGAACAGGGAGTACAGGAGAGGGCTCAGAACACACCCTTGAGGAGCCCCAGTGTTGAAGATCAGCGGGGTAGAGATGTTGTTGCCTACCCTCACCACCTGGGGACGGCCCGTCAGGAAGTCCAGTACCCAGTTGCACAGGGCGGGGCCGAGACCCAGGGTCTCGAGCTTGATGACGAGTTTGGAGGGTACTATGGTGTTAAATGATGAGCTGTAGTCGATGAACAGCATTCTCACATAGGTATTCCTCTTGTCCAGATGGGTTAGGGCAGTGTGCAGTGTGGTTGAGATTGCGTCGTCTGTGGACCTATTTGGGCCAGTGTGTCACTGTATTTTTTTATTAATCAGTTAACCAATCAAGGCAGAGCCATCCAGTTACCCATGTGGGCCCTCTACCTCTTCTCCTCCCCCCATCTGATGACTAGCAGAGCAGCAGCAGGCAGCAGACAGAAAAAATACTAAATATATACTACCTATATAATATATACTGTATATATTTCTAAATTGTTTTGCTGACTCTTGGGCCACCCACGGCCCTAGTTCTGGACTCCTGAACACAAATCCCCCTGACACTACACGCAATGAGCACATCTGGACTGGACTCACTGTGTGTGTGTGTGGGTGCATGCATGCGTTCATGCGTGTGTGTGTGTGTGTGTGTATACGTGTGTGAAATGACCCCCCTGACCCTATACACAACAACAATGACCAACATCTGCCCTCCATCCTAACCACCCATCAACATGACTGTTATTGTTGCTGCCTGTCAAGTAGAACTAGTCCATGAGGTATTATGCTTTCAACATGTTGAGAAATGTCTCAAACACGGCCTGCTCTCCTGCTGTGATTGTAAAGCCTGTTACGTTTCTAGATTCGCCTCTGGGCACAGAAAACAGATGATTAGCTTTTGCCCTTACTTTTTGCCTATCATGTTCAATATGCCCCAGTGTGAGTGTGGGTGAGCCAGCCTGTTGGCGTGTGTGTCCGTGACCTGCGTGTGAATGTGGGTGAGTCAGCCTGTTGGCGTGTGTGTCCGTGACCTGTGTGTGCAAGTGAGTGAGTATGTGTGTGTTGTTCGGCCCTTATCCGTCCCATCCCTCTACTGTTGGCCTAGATAGCGCCATTTCATTAAGTGTTGTGACATCACTCCATGATCCCTGTCTATCAGTGTGATTGGCCAACAGAAAAAGAATCAGCTCGTGGATCTGCTCTGTGACAACGACGAGTTCTAAAATATACACTGAACAAAAATATAAACGCAACACGCAACAATTTCAAATATTTTGCTGAGTTACAGTTCATATAATGAAATCAGTCAATTGAAATGAATTCATTATGCCCTTATCTATGGATTTCAAATGACTGGGCCTGTGGCACAGCCATAGGTGGGCCTTGGAGGGCATAGGCCCACCGACTGAGTAGCCAGGCCCAACCAATCAGAATGAGATTATCACCACAAAAGGGCTTTATTACAGACAGAAATACTCCTCCGCACCCTCTGACAATCCTGCATGTGAAGAAGCCGATGTGGAGGTCCTGGGCTGCCGTGGTTACACGTGGTCTGCGGTTGTTACGCCGGTTGGACGTACTGCCAAATTCTCTAAAACGACATTGGAGGCGGTTTATGGTAGAGAAATGAACATACATTTTTAACGCAAACTTCTCTGGTGGACGTTCCTGCAGTCAACGTGCCAATTGCACGCTTCCTCAAAACTTGAGACATCTGTGGCATTGTGTTGTGTGACAAAACTGCACATTTTAGAGTGGCCTTTTATTGTCCCCAACACAAGGTGCACCTGTGTAATGATTATGCCATTTTACTCAGCTTCTTGATATGCCACAGTGGTCGGTGGATGGATCATCTTGCGTTTATATTTTTGTTGAGTTTAGATTCTGGAACACCGAGCTACCCCAACCTGAAACCCGAACCATCGGATTGCTTTTACTTTTATTATTTTATACACACCTGGACGGGCGAACTTACCCACCTGTACACACACACACACACACACACACACTAGCAGACAAGAACACACACACACTTTCTCTCCCTCTCAGTGTGGGTAACATCAGAGAAAGAAAGAAAGAAAGAAAGAAAGAAAGAAAGAAAGAGAGAGAGAGAGAGAGAGAGAGGGGAGGGGGAGAGGGAGAGAGAGAGAGAAAGAAAGAAAGAAAGAAAGAAAGAAAGAAAGAAAGAGAGAGAGAAAGAAAGAAAGAAAGAAAGAGAGAGAGAGAGAGAAAGAAAGAAAGAAAGAAAGAAAGAAAGAAAGAGAGAGAGAGAGAGAGAGAGAGAGAGAAAGAAAGAAAGAAAGACAGAGAGAGAGAGAGAGAGAGGGAGAGAGAGAGAGAGAGAGAGAGAGAGAGAGAGAGAGAGAGAGGTAGAGAGAGAGAGAGAGAGAGAGAGAGAGAGAGAGAGAGAGAGAGAGAGAGAGAGGGAGAGGGAGAGGGAGAGATAGAGAGAGAAAGAAAGAGAGAAAGAAAGAAAGAAAGAAAGAAAGAAAGAAAGAGAGAGAGAGAGAGAGAGAGAGAGAGAGAGAGATTACTTTTTAACTTTTGTATATTATCTACTTCACTTTGCTTTGGCAATGTTAACATGTGTTTCCCATGTCAATAAAGCGCCTTAAATTGAATTGAATTGAGAGCGAGACCAGTGGAGCCAGCAAAGACAAGATCTAGAGAGAAAACATCTTAAGAAGAGGTTCTGGAACCTAAACAAACATAACAGTATTCTTGGTTGGTGAGCGGGCCCCAAACATCACAAACATAAAGGGCAATAGGTTCTAAAACTCATTCAAGTATTTTTTGTCAGATCCTGATTTGGGATGTGGAATTTTATGCCAACAAACAAAAATTAGTTTTGTTGGTGTAGAAGGAACCTTCTTTGCTTGTCTCTCAGATCGTTCACAGCTTTGTGGAAGTTACCTGTGGTGCCGATGTTTAGGCCGAGGTAGGTATAGTTCTTTGTGTGCTCTAGGGCAACGGTGTCTAGATGGAATTTGCATTTGTGTTCCTGGCATCTGGACTGTTTTTAGAACACCATTCATTTTGTCTTACTGGGATTTACTGTTAGTGCCCAGGTCTGGCAGAATCTGTGCAGAAGATCAAGGTGCTGCTGTAGGCCCTCCTGGGTTGGTGACAGAAATACCGATTATCAACAAACAGCAAACAGCAGATTCTAGTAAGATGAGGCTGGGTGCTGCAGACTGTTCTAGTGCCCTCGCTAATTCGATGACATACAGTGCATTTGAAAAGTATTCAGACCCCTTGAATTTTTCCAAATGTTGTTACGTTACAGCCTTATTTTAAAATTGATTACATTTTTTAAATGTATTTCTGTGACGTGGCCAAGATAAAGCAGAGCAGTGTGACACAAACAACAACACAGAGTTACACGTGGAATAAACAAACATACAGTCCATAACACAATAGAAAAAGTCTGTGTGCAAAGGAGGTAAGATAAGGGAGGTAAGGCAATAAATAGGCCATAGCGGCAAAATAATTACAATTTAGCAGTTACACACTGGAGTGATAGATGTGCAAAGGAGCTAATATATATATATATATACATAGCCCATCTGTAAATAGCCCATCCAACTACCTCATCCCCATACAGTTATTTATATATAAATGAGCGTCACGTCTGGAGGAAACCTGGCACCATCCCTACGGTGAAGCATGGTGGTGGCAGCGTCATGCTGTGGGGATGTTTTTCAGCGGCAGGGACAGGGAAGCTGGTCAGGATCGAGGGAAAGATCATCAGAGCAAAGTACAGAGAGATCTTTTATGAAAACCTGCCTCAGAACGCTCAGGACCTCAGACTTGGGTGAAGGTTCCGGCGCCGACAGAGATGGCCGCCTCGCTTCGCGTTCCTAGGAAACTATGCAGTGTTTTGTTTTTTTACGTGTTATTTCTTACATTAGTACCCCAGGTCATCTTAGGTTTCATTACATACAGTCGAGAAGAACTACTGAATATAAGATCAGCGTCAACTCACCATCAGTACGACCAAGAATATGTTTTTCGCGACGCGGATCCTGTGTTCTGCCTTTCACCCAGGACAACGGAATGGATCCCATGCAGCGACCCAAAAAAACGACTCCGAAAAAGAGGGAAACGAAGCGGTCTACTGTTCAGACCCTGGAGACGGGCACATCGTGCACCACTCCCTAGCATTCTTCTCGCCAATGTCCAGTCTCTTGACAACAAGGTTGATGAAATCCGAGCAAGGGTAGCATTCCAGAGGGACATCAGAGACTGTAACGTTCTTTGCTTCACGGAAACATGGCTCACTGGAGAGACGCTATCGGAGGCGGTGCAGCCAGCGGGTTTCTCCACGCATCGCGCCGACAGAAACAAACATCTTTCTGGTAAGAAGAGGGGCGGAGGGGTATGCCTTATGGCTAACGAGACATGGTGTGATGAAAGAAACATACAGGAACTCAAATCCTTCTGTTCACCTGATTTAGAATTCCTCACAATCAAATGTAGACCGCATTATCTACCAAGAGAATTCTCTTCGATTATAATCACAGCCGTATATATCCCCCCCCAAGCAGACACATCGATGGCTCTGAACAAACTTTATTTGACTCTTTGCAAACTGGAATCCATTTATCCGGAGGCTGCATTCATTGTAGCTGGGGATTTTAACAAGGCTAATCTGAAAACAAGACTCCCTAAATTTTATCAGCATATCGATTGCGCAACCAGGGGTGGAAAAACCTTGGATCATTGTTACTCTAACTTCTGCGACGCATATAAGGCCCTGCCCCGCCCTCCTTTCGGAAAAGCTGACCACAACTCCATTTTGTTGATCCCTGCCTACAGACAGAAACTAAAACAAGAGGCTCCCACGCTGAGGTCTGTCCAACGCTGGTCCGACCAAGCTGACTCCACACTCCAAGACTGCTTCCATCACGTGGACTGGGACATGTTTCGTATTGCGTCAGATAACAATATTGACGAATACGCTGATTCGGTGTGCGAGTTCATTAGAACGTGCGTTGAAGATGTCGTTCCCATAGCAACGATTAAAACATTCCCTAACCAGAAACCGTGGATTGATGGCAGCATTCGCGTGAAACTGAAAGCGCGAACCACTGCTTTTAAGCAGGGCAAGGTGACTGGTAACATGACCGAATACAAACAGTGCAGCTATCCCCTCCGCAAGGCTATCAAACAAGCTAAGCGTCAGTACAGAGACAAAGTAGAATCTCAATTCAGACACAAGAGGCATGTGGCAGGGTCTACAGTCAATCACGGACTACAAGAAGAAATCCAGCCCAGTCACGGACCAGGATGTCCTGTTCCCAGGCAGACGAAATAACTTTTTTGCCCGCTTTGAGGACAATACAGTGCCACTGACACGGCCTGCAACGAAAACATGCGGACTCTCCTTCACTGCAGCCGGGGTGAATAAGACATTTAAACGTGTTAACCCTCGCAAGGCTGCAGGCCCAGACGGCATCCCCAGCCGCGCCCTCAGAGCATGCGCAGACCAGCTGGCCGGTGTGTTTACGGACATATTCAATCAATCCCTATACGAGTCTGCTGTTCCCACATGCTTCAAGAGGGCCACCATTGTTCCTGTTCCCAAGAAAGCTAAGGTAACTGAGCTAAACGACTACCGCCCCGTAGCACTCACTTCCGTCATCATGAAGTGCTTTGAGAGACTAGTCAAGGACCATATCACCTCCACCCTACCCGACACCCTAGACCCACTCCAATTTGCTTACCGCCCAAATAGGTCCACAGACGATGCAATCTCAACCACACTGCACACTGCCCTAACCCATCTGGACAAGAGGAAAACCTATGTGAGAATGCTGTTCAACGACTACAGCTCGGCATTCAACACCATAGTACCCTCCAAGCTCGTCATCAAGAGACCCTGGGTCTCGACCCCGCCCTGTGCAACTGGGTACTGGACTTCCTGACGGGCCGCCCCCAGGTGGTGAGGGTAGGCAACAACATCTCCACCCCGCTGATCCTCAACACTGGGGCCCCACAAGGGTGCGTTCTGAGCCCTCTCCTGTACTCCCTGTTCACCCACGACTGCGTGGCCATGCACGCCTCCAACTCAATCATCAAGTTTGCGGACGACACAACAGTGGTAGGCTTGATTACCAACAACGACGAGGGCCTACAGGGAGGAGGTGAGGGCCCTCGGAGTGTGGTGTCAGGAAAATAACCTCACACTCAACGTCAACAAAACTAAGGAGATGATTGTGGACTTCAGGAAACAGCAGAGGGAACACCCCCCTATCCACATCGCTGGAACAGTAGTGGAGAGGGTAGCAAGTTTTAAGTTCCTCGGCATACACATCACAGACAAACTGAATTGGTCCACTCACACAGACAGCATCGTGAAGAAGGCACAGCAGCGCCTCTTCAACCTCAGGAGGCTGAAGAAATTCGGTTTGTCACCAAAAGCACTCACAAACTTCTACAGATGCACAATCGAGAGCATCCTGGCGGGCTGTATCACCGCCTGGTACGGCAACTGCTCCGCCCACAACCGTAAGGCTCTCCAGAGGGTAGTGAGGTCTGCACAACGCATCACCGGGGGCTACCTGCCCTCCAGGACACCTACACCACCCGATGTTACAGGAAGGCCATAAAGATCATCAAGGAAATCAACCACCCGAACCACTGCCTGTTCACCCCGCTATCATCCAGAAGGCGAGGTCAGTACAGGTGCATCAAAGCTGGGACCGAGAGACTGAAAAACAGCTTCTATCTCAAGGCCATCAGACTGTTAAACAGCCACCACTAACATTGAGTGGCTGCTGCCAACACACTGACACTGACACTGACTCAACTCCAGCCACTTTAATAATGAGAATTGATGGGAAATGATGTAAATATATCACTAGCCACTTTAAACAATGCTACCTTATATAATGTTACTTACCCTACATTATTCATCTCATATGCATACGTATATACTGTACTCTATATCATCGACTGCATCCTTATGTAATACATGTATCACTAGCCACTTTAACTATGCCACTTTGTTTACATACTCACCTCATGTATATACTGTACTCGATACCATCTACTGTATCCTGCCTATGCTGCTCTGTACCATCACTCATTCATATATCCTTATGTACATATTCTTTATCCCCTTACACTGTGTATAAGACAGTAGTTTTGGAATGGTTAGTTAGATTACTTGTTGGTTATTACTGCATTGTCGGAACTAGAAGCATAAGCATTTCGCTACACTCGCATTAACATCTGCTAACCATGTGTATGTGACAAATAAAATTTGATTTGATTTGATTTGATTTGAGGTTCACCTTCCAACAGGACAACCACCCTAAGCACACAGCCAAGACAACGCAGGAGTGGCTTCAGGACAAGTCCTCTGAATGTCTTTGAGTGGCCCAGCCAGAGCCCGGACTTGAACCCGATCGAACATCTCTGGAAAGACTGGAAAAACCTAGGAAGAAACCTAGAGAGGAACCAGGCTCTGAGGGGTGGCCACCTCTTCTGAATGTACAGGGTGGAGATTATAACAGAACATGGCCAAGATGTTCAAATGTTCATAAATGACCAGCATGGTCAAATAATAATAATCACAGTTGTTGTCGAGGGTGCAGCAAGTCAGCACCTCAGGAGTAAATGTCAGTTGGCTTTTCATAGCCGATCATTAAGAGTATCTCTACCGATTCTGCTGTCTCTAGAGAGTTGAAAACAGCAGGTCTGGGACAGGTAGCACGTCCGGTGAACAGGTCAGGGTTCCATAGCCGCAGGCAGAACAGTTGAAACTGGAGCAGCAGCACGGCCAGGTGGACTGGGGACAGCAAGGAGTCATCATGCCAGGTAGTCCTGAGGCATTGTCCTAGGGCTCAGGTCCTCCGGGTGAGAGAAAGAAAGAAAGAGAGAAAGAGAGAATTAGAGAGAGCATACTTATATTCACACAGGACACCGGATAAGACAGGAGAAGTACTCCAGATATAACAGACTGACCCTAGCCCCCCGACACATAAACTACTGCAGCATAAATACTGGAGGCTGAGACAGGAGGGGTCAGGAGACACTGTAGATTGATTGACACTGTATTGTATGTAGATTGATGAGGGGAAATACAACTCAATCCATTTTAGAATAAGGCTGTAACGTAACAAAATGTGGAAAAAGTCAAGGGGTCTGAATACTTTCCGAAGGCACTTTCTGTATTGTTTTAGTGATTCATCATAGTGAAGGCCTCATGATATAGTATTGCTATGTTCAAATAGTATTGCTCTGTTCAAGTGTGATTTTACTGTGATCTGATAGGGGTGTCAGTGGGCTGACTGTGAACGCTCTGAGAGACTCTGGGTTGAGGTCAGTGATAAAGTATGAGCTATGGGTGTACCTACCATAGGAGTCCGCTTGAAGCCTACCATTGACTATGTACATACCCAGCATGCCACAGAGCTGCAGGAGTTCTGACCCATTGTTGTTGGTTGTTTTGTGATAGTTGTGTCTAGGGGGGGGGGGGGGGGTGTATTTGGTAGGGAATGCTGTCACCTCCAGGTTAGCGTTTGTCCCCCTGTGTGGTGAGAGTGTCATGTTCTTGCCCAGTTTTGGCATTTAAGTCACCCCAGACTAGTACATGTTCCTGGTCCTGGAAATGGTTGATCTCCCTCTCTAGGAGGCAGAAGTTGTCTTCATTAAAGTATGGGGATTCTAGTGGGAGTACATGAGGACATTTTTCTCTGTTGAGATAATTTCCTTATTAATTTCAAGCCAGATGTAAAATGTTCCTGTTTTGACTAATTTAATAGAGTGGGTTAGGTCTGCTCTATACCAAATTAGCAGACAACCTGAGTCTCTTCCCTGTTTCACTCCTGTTCGTTTGGTGGATGGGACTACCAGCTCTCTGCAACCTAGAGGGTAACCAGTGGATCCTTCTCCTCTATATCATGTTTCATGTAGGATGACAATGTCTGTATTTCCAATTTCTTTGATGAAGTCCGGGTTCCTGCTCTTCAGGTCAGATGACCTCAGAACTTGTATATTCCAGGATGAGATGGTGAAACCTTTGTGTTCCAGAGTGTCTAGTGTTTCTCTCTCTCTCTCTCTCTCTCTCTCTCTCTCTCTCTCTCTCTTTCTCTCTCTCCTCTCTCTCTCTCTCTCTCTCTGTCTCTCTCTCTTTCTCTCTCTCTCTCTCTCTCTCTCCTCTCTCTCTCTCTCTCTCTCTCCTCTCTCTCTCTCTCTCTCTCTCTCTCTCTCTCTCTCTCTCTCTCTCTCTCCATATCTCTCTCTCACTCTTTCTCTTTCTCTCTCCTCTCTCTCTCTCTCTTTCTCTTTCTCTCTCTCCCTCTCTCCCTCTCCAGTGGAGCCAGCAAAGTGAACATTCTAACAGACCCATAATCAGGATGGAGAGAGAGAGAGAGAGAGAGTGTGTGTGTCTTCAGTTTGGACATATTCTAAGTCCTGGCAACTCCGTGCTATAATCACCAGACTGGGGGGGGGTATTGAACATGATAGGCAATAAGTACGGGAATGAGCAACTCATCTATGTTTGGTGCCCAGAGGCGGGTCTTGAAACGTGGCTTTACAATCACAGCAGGAGAGCAGACATGTTTGAGAGTGAAACATTTCAACTTATTGAAAGCATAAAGGAATTGCTTGTCCTTGACAGGCAGCAACAATAACAGTCGTGTTGATGGGTGGTTAGGATGGAGGGCAGATGTTGGTCATTGTTGTTGTGTATAGTGTCAGGGGGGTTATTTCACACAGGTATACACACACACACACACGCATGAACGCATACATGCACCCACACCCACACCCACTCACACACACACACACACACAGTGGGTCCAGTCCAGATGTGCTCATTGTGTGTAGTGTCAGGGGGATAGTTTGCTTCGTATTCAGGAGTCCAGGCCCAGGCTCGTGGGTGGCCCAAGAGGCAGCAAAACAATGAGAGTAGACTGCCTGTTGCCTGCTGCTGCTCTGCTAATCATCAGATGGGGGGAGAAGTAGAGGTAGAGGGCCCACTTGGGTAACTGGATGGCCTTGTCTTGATTGGATAACTGATTAATAAAAAAAAAAAATACAAATAAAAACAGCATAATAAATAAGGGGCCCCCAAAAAAAGACAGGGTGTTAGACAACCACGAGCTGCCAGAACAACTTCAATGAGCTTTGGCATAGATTTGACAAATAATAAAAATACATCTCCGGGGCCAATGATTTCCTAATCCGGCCCTGCCTGGGGTACGTCCCAAATGACATGCCACTCTATGTAGCACATTGGTTTTGACCAGAAAATATAGTGCCATTCAGGACATAATCCTAGTCCTTTGTTTACCAAATGATTGTATGGAAAGCGGTGAACAATGGTTAGGGTAAGAGTGGGTACCCACTATGTCACACCAGCCTTGCCTTTGGCTCCCCCTCCATTCCAGCTCAGTCATTTGGCGTCATCTAGCCTTCAAGCTGCTGCCCAACCTGCTGCAGGCAAACGCCCTTCGCCCATCAGGAGATATTAGAACAGTCCACGTTTACTATAGATTAAAGGAGTTTGCTAATACACTAGCTAGTTGGCTAGATAGTAAGTTCGTCTTAAAATTGGAACCACTAGTGTGCTGACAAAGGATGCAAGCTAGCTAACTCACCAGCGACCTAGCTAGAGACAATACCTGAGTTCAAAGGTAAGATGACTAGGTAGCTAGCGTGTTAATTCCAAAAATGCTAACTAAACAAATTGCATCGAAATTATGTCATGTCAATGTTAGCTAGCTAGCTGGCAGATAGCTTCGCTAGCATTCAAATGTTAACTAGCCAGTAAACGTGATCTACTTAGCTAGCCAACTATATCATGCCAAAAGATGATCTCATGCTAAATCATCTAGCAGAATTTAAATATTAAAAAATGTTACTTTTCTACGTTTTACCTAATGCTAGCTAGGTAGTTAGCTAACATTTCCTATCTAACAGTAGCTACGTAGGACAGAGGTGCTAGCAAACATTAGCTATCTAACTAGCTACTTAGCTAGCTGAGCAGAGTGCTAAATCATCCAGCAGAACTTCTGTATACAAAAATAAACAAATTGCATCGAGAATTTACCCGCTATCCTCTATCAACATTTGTATCTAGTGAACAAGGTTCCTTTCACGCAACCTCTTCTTTCTGGCCGTTGCACACTTATCCTAGCCACGTCCATCCTGATTCTTCACAACGCACTGTTCACACTGTTCCAGGTCAGCTTCATTTCAATGCAGATTCTCTCCGAAACCAGAGAACCACCCTATTAATTCCTGGAATAACTAAGTGCATCATCAGAGAGTTTCAAACGTGGGGCAAGACACAACATGGGAGTTGAACATTGGTCTGAAAACCAACTATTTCTGTTCCTGGGACAGAGCAACAATACATCACTCCCAGAAGTGAGAAAATAACTATTGTTTAACTGTGCAACCATTAACAATAAGGTTGCATGATGAAGCATAAGGGTTCAATATTATATGCAGTTGTAAGTGCAGAACTCATTGGAGTAGGAGTAGAATTCTATTGCATTGACAGGCACAATTTAGGCCCGTACTAAAATGTGTGCCATAACCAATCAGAGCTACAGTAGGCTTATATGCAAATAGCCCATTGCCATATATGGATCTGAGCCATTCACTTTGAACTGGACTGTTTGTACAGCATGAGCGGTCGTGAGTAGATGCGCTTGTTCTGAGATCAAAGTAAGAGCTACACGTAGGCACATTTGTTCATATCCTTTCCTAGTTAGTGAGTTATCAGCCCAGTTATAGGTAATTTGTAGTCAGCAATGGGGGAGTGATTGCTTCCTACAAGAGCACAAAACGTGTGCATTTCTATACATCTTTGAAAAGCCAGGTAAAGAGCTTTTTTTTGTCTAACAATAATGTTATTGGAATAATGATGCATTTTATTTTAGTAGTTAGTAGTAGTAAGTAGTTTCGTCTAAACAGCACAACAACATGTTCAGTCACCTCCTTGTCTGAAGGATGTCAAGCCCTGGTTAAATAAAAAGAAAATGATGAAGTCCAGGTGATGAAGATTTCCCAGGTTGGTTGTTAGTAGACCGGCGACAACGAGCACCAGAGCGGGGGATCAGCAGTAGGCATGACAGTGGGATGCATTTTCTCCTTTGTTTTTGATGGTAGGTCACTCTGGTTGGTCTACATTATGATCAAATAGCCACAGTAGCCCACTTGATGACTTAAAACTTTAACTTAAAGTGGGTATAGCCTCGGTGTTCACAGTAAACGTGCACCGGAAGTTGCACAGAATTTTCTAAATTCCCAAGTTTGCGCTCAACAGACCTGAAATTTGCTCAGTGATTACATTTTTGTTAGCGAACACTGATCCCTACGATTGTGTCACCGAGTTGTCGTAGCAACAAATGTACATTGTCCCAGGAGTGTTAGAAGTCATACTGTAACTAACCTAATTTACGTCTCAGTCCCCTGAATGCCTCTGTCAATCATATAGCTATTGTATTTTTATTTTATTTAACTAGGCAAGTCAGTTAAGAACAAATTCTTATTTTCAATGACAGCCTAGGAACTGTGGGTTAACTGCCTGTTCAGGGGCAGAACGACCAATGTGTACCTTGTCAGCTCGGGGGTTTGAACCTGCAACCTTCTGGTTACTACTCCAACGCTCTAACCACTAGGATACCCTGCCGCAGTAATCATGTGTGTATGAACCAGAGTTATACTGTTAGCACTGAGGTGATGTGCCCTAATAGGAAGTTCGCTCAAACATAAATATCACTGTCATGTCTACTTCTGATAAGCCGCTCAGTAAAACAATCACAATGTTCTAAAAACAGCCCATATTTACATATGTAGCCTAAGAAATAAGGTTGATGAAACGAATAACTAGCTGATGACATTCATACACTGACTATCACTGAAACTCACTTAGATCATACCTTTTATGATATAGTGGTAGGAATACATTGTTATAACATCTACAGAAAATACAGGAATGCCAATGGCGGTGGTGTTGCAGTCTATTTTCAGAATCTCATTCCAATACAGAGAGGATCTCATGTTAAATAGTGTTGAAGTAATATGGTAATACAGGTTCATCTGGCTCACCTAAAGCCCATTCTGGTGGGAAGCTGCTTTAGACCATCAAGTGCTAACAGTCAGTATCTGGATAATATGTGAAATTTTTGATAACCTATGTGATATTTGTATATATTATGGATCCCAAGGCAGCAGCTGCTCTTCCTGGGGTCCAGCATAATTAAGGCATTTATACAATTTTAAAAACATTACAATATATTCAAAACAGATCTCACAACAAATTAAGTATTAACAGAGAGGTATATTGACTGGCGGCTTTCATCAAGCTGCCCACTCAAGAAAAAGCTTCAAACTGTAACCAGTGCCTGCAACCTGGTTCAGGTTATCAGCGCTGGAAAGAAATCCACAAGTATTGATCACATCTTTACCAAATATGCAACAAAATGACATCCA